>NC_081556.1:7822006-8122006 GCF_963082655.1 Stomoxys calcitrans
TCTGGGCAATTTTTCAAGTGGCTGGCTTTACGCGTGATCGTGATCGCTATTGTGATTTCGAAAGAAGGACGGACGGACATGGCTAGATGGACTCTGAACGTCGAGACGATCACGAATATGCACATAAAGGGTGATCTTTAAGCTATTGTCTTTTTTGTTACACTGGTTTAAACAGCTCACGTACGTTCGGTGTTTTGTTTCACTGTGAAACATCTTAAGTTTGGTCTATAATTTAATCATGAATCGTCTTACAAAGAACAACTCTTGCAAATTGTGGTATTTTGTTAGCAAGCACTGTAAGGAAAGTTAAGTGTTATGTGTTCAGCGACGAAGCTCGTTTTTGGCTGAATAGGTACGTAAATAAGCAGAATTGTTGATTTTTGAGTAAAATTCAGCCAGAAGCATTGCCATAGCTACGAAAGCGTCCAGAAAAAGTCACAGTTTAGTGCGGTTTATAGGCTGGTGGCATCATTGGACCCTACTTCTTCAATGATGATGCGAATCGTAACGTAACTGCGATTGGTTGAGCGCTATCGTGAGTTGATATCCAACTTTTTGCAAGAGTTTGTCTTGCATGGCATGTGGTTTCAACACACAGCACGCGTAACAATGGACTTATTGAGAGACGAGCTCGGTGAACATTTTAATTCACGTTTGGGACCTGTTAATTGGCCTCTTAGATCGTGCCACTTAACGCCTTTAGACTATTTTTTGTGGGGCTATGTTAAAGCTGATGTCTATACAGACAACGTCGCTTAAACTGACGCATTGGAAGACAACATTGAAGCATTTATTCGTGAGATACCGGCGAAAATGTTGGAAAGACTATATCAAAATTGTACTACTAAGAGGGACCATTTAAGGTGCAGTCACATTCAACATTTGCTTGTCTGTATGGACATGAGCTCTAACATAGCCCCGCAAAAAGTAGTATAAGCGTTAAACCGCACGATCTAGGCGGCCAATGTGAAATAAAATATTCACCAAACTCGCCTCTCAATAAGTTGTTACACTTGCTGTGTGGCATATGGCACCGTTTTGTTGAAACCGCATCTCATTTCAAGTCAAGCTCTCGCATTTGGGCAAAAAAAAAGTTGGGTATTATCTCACGGTATCGCTCACTATTCACAGTTACATTTTACGATTAGCATCATCTATGAAGAAGTACGGTCCAATGATGCCGCCAGCCCATAAACCGCACCAAACTATGACTTTTTCTGGGTGCATTGGTAGCTCTTATAAAGCATCTGGCTGATCTTCACTCCAAAATCGACAATTCTACTTATTTACGTACCCATTGAGCCAAAAATGAGCTTCATCGTAAAATGGAAGAAGCGCGCGATGATCTTTCTTAACAGAGCATACATTTTGACAATAAAATTCAATGATTTGATAGTGTTGTTCGCTTGTAAGACGATTTATGGTTAAATTATAGACCAAACTTAAGATGTTGGACAGTTATTTCTTTCCCTTTAGTTATTTCTCCCATATCTAACTTTCATCCAAGGTTTGAGTTTAATTAACGCACATCAACGCAAGTTTTGTTGAGAATATTCTTCATTTAAAAACTAAGTGGTTTCAACAATTGTTTAGTTTCTCCTTCCGTTTCTTCGTTGTCATTGTTAAACAATTTTCTCACACACTGCCATTCTCACTCACACATGTCCTTAAGTGCCAATGTTGTAAATAATGCTTCAAACTTCTCTCCTCAGTGAATTGCATTTAGTTGAAATTATTCTTAAGACAAATACACACACATACACAAAAAAACACAAAAGCTTTTTTGAAACTTTGAAGGTCTTATCCAATCCCTGGACAAGCGGTAAATGTTCAATAAAGATGGTGTAGACTAAAGTACGGCCAAGACTGCTTGCTTGGACACCCTAAATTGTTTTATAGATAAACCTGTAAGGAAAGGCAAAAGTCGGGAGGTGTTGACTGTATGATGCCCTATACCTACCTGTGGGAGCTAGATGTTATTGTGAACCAATTTTGATGGATTTGTGATGCATTCTATTCAAAATACCTTCTTTCAGCCCGAATTCATCAACTAGACATTGTATTCTATTTTCTCTCTTTAGCTCTAAATGCTTTTTCGGTACCTTATAAAGTGATTTTCTTATTTTTGCTCCTTGCCACCCCTTGCCACCGTTGGGGTAATGTGTGCGGTATAAAAGTTGATATAGTTATACTTAATTGCTACTTTCACCACCGCCGACTAAGTCAACAGAGAAAGAACTTTGACAGCAAAATGTAGGGTATAGAATGTGTAGGGCATAAAAGTTGAATATAGAAATACTAAATTGCTACTTTCACTGCCGTTGACAAAGTCAACAAAGAAACAACTTTGACAGCAAAATGGCCAACAATGACACTTACAGTGATAACATTTCAATTTAACACAAAGTGGACAATGTTTGGCTCGTATGGAAGTATTGATTGAGTTGGGGGGGGGTGGAAAAGGACTACCGAAACTTGGCCAAGCAAATGAACAACGATGTGGGACAATGACACAGCAATTTAAAATTATCACTAAAGGTGGGCTGTTCATACCTAAGGTGAGGTCATTGAGTTCTTCAAGGACTAAATTGCAATGGGGTTTGAGTAAAATGCGGTCAAGAAGAAGCATACAAAAATTCTTGCCTTTTGTCGCAAGTTCTTAACTTTTTGTTTGAATGGTGGCCATTGAATGCAGACTGTTTTAGACATAAGGAATGTGTATTGTAGTATGTTTGGCTAGGTAATTGGCAATGATTGCTGCAGGTTGTTGAATAGAGTTAAATAATTTAGTTTGAGGTGTATAAATGACTAGATTGCCAGCGACAATATTTGTCAAACACAACAATTTAATGGAATAAACAACAATGGTTTTGAACATGTAAACCAGCTATTAGGTAGATCTAAAAATGTAATTTTTAATGGAAGAAAAAAAAAGATCGAGTAAAAAGGCATTAAGTTCGGCCGGGCCGAAATTCGGCACGGACATTGAGTGGTCTAAACAATATTGGTCACTGTTGAATTTTGTATTTCAAATTTCAATAAAATCGGGTAATAAATAAGGCTTTTGTGAGCTTCTGATCCTTAACCGGCATATCAGTCTATATGACAGTTATATATAAATATAGTCCGGTCTTTACCATATTTGGGTCGGAAAGCGGGTGGCCTCAAACCCTTTATCAGGAGATCGGTCTATATGGCAGCTATATCTAAATGTATTCCGATTTTAACCATATGTAGGTCAGATGTCGAGAGGCTTAAAATAGCCCACTATTTCAAATTTCAGTGAAATCGGGTAATAAATAAAGATTTTATGAGCTTCAGACCCTTTATCGGCAGATCGGTCTATATGACAGCTATATCAAACTATGGTTCGATCTAAAGCATATTTGGGTCAGATGTAGGCATGCCGGAAACTACTCACTATTTTAAACTTCAGCGAAATTGGGTAATAAATAAAGATTTTATGGGCTTCAGACCCTTTATCGGGAGATCGGTCTATATGACAGCTATATCTAAATATAGTCCGATTTGAACCATATTTGGGTCCTATATTAGGAAACGTTAAATTATTCACTGCTTCAAATTTCATCGAAATCGGTTAAAAAATACAGCTTTTATGGGCTTCAGACCACTTATCGGCAGATCGGTCTATATGGCAGCTATATCTAAATGTATTCCGATTTAAACCAAATTTAGGCCAGATGTTGAGAGGTTTAAAACAGCCCACCATTTCAAATTTCAGCGAAATCGTGTAATAAATAAAAATTTTATGGGCTTCAGACCTTTAATCGGAAGATAGGTCTATATGGCAGCTATATCCAAATATAGACCGATCCGATCCATATTCAGATCAGATGTGGGGAGGACGGAAACTACTCACTGTTTCAAATTTCATCGAAATCGGTTAAAAAATACAGCTTTTATGGGCTTCAGACCCTTTATCGGGAGATCGGTCTATGTGGCAGCTATATCTAAATGTATTCCGATCTGAACCATATTTCGGTCAGTTGTTGAGGGACTTAAAATAACCCACTATATCAAATTTCAGCGAAATCCGGTAATAGATAAAGATTTTATGGGCTTCAGACCCTTTATCGGTAGATCGGTCTATATGGCAGCTTTATCTAAATATAGTCCGATTTGAACCATATTCGGGTCAGATTTCGGGAAGCTTTAAACTACTCACTGTTTCAAATTTCAGCGAAATCGGATCAAAAATAAAGCATTTATGGGCATTAGACCCTTTATCGGCTGAACAGTCTATATAGCAGCTATATCCAAATATGGTCCGATTTGGCCCGTTCAAGAACTTAACTAGCGTGCATCAAAAAGACGTATCTGTGGCAAATTTCAGCTCAGTATCTCAATTTTTGAAGGCTCTAAAGTGATTACAACAGACGGACGGACAGACGGATAGACGGGCAGACACACGGACATCGTTAAATCGTCTTAGAATTTTACGACGATCCGAAGTATATATACTTTGTGGGGTCAGAAATTAATATTACGATGTGTTGCAAACGGAATGACTAAATGAATATACCACCTATCCTATGGTGGTGGGTATAAAAATAATAAAAAAAAGTTGTAAGAGCGTGCTAAGTTCGGCCGGGAGGAATTTTATATACCCTCCACCATGGATGGCATTTTTCGAGTTCTTTGCGTGGTATCTCTTTTTAGGCAAACAAAGAATAATGGATAAGAACTGGTATGGTATTGGGGATATATTGAGTAATAGTCCGATTCGGACCTTAAATAAATTAAATGATGAAGACCGTAGTAGAAGTCATTGGGTAACAGTCCAGTCCATTAATATAAGAATTGCGCCTTGTAGGGGCTCAAGAAGCATAATCGGGAGAACGGTTTATATGGGAGCTGTATCGGGCTATAAATGGATTGAGTCCAACACATATGTTGAAGGTCATTGGAGAAGCCGTTGTGCAAAATGTCAGCCAAATCAGATAAGAATAGCGCCCTCTATAGGCTTAAAAAGTCAAGATCCCAGATTGGTTTATATGGCAGATATATGAGGTTATATACCGATTTGGACCATATTTATAGCCGTTGTTGGAAATCAGAGCACAATACTTCATGCAAAATTTCAGCCAAATAGGATATGAATTGCGCCCTCTAGTGGCTCAAGAAGTCTAGATCCCAGATCTGTTTATATGGCAGCTATATTAAGTTATGTGCCGATTTGAACCATACTTGACACAATTTTTGGAAGTCATAAAAAACCACTTCATGGACAATTTCAGCCATGTCGGATAAGAATCGCGCCCTCTAGAGGCCTAAGAGGTCAAGATCCCAGATCGGTTTATGTGGCAGCTATATCAGGTTATGTACCGATTTGAGGCATTATAAGCACAGTTATTAGAAGTCATAACGAAGCACTTCGTGGACAATTTCAGCCAAATCGTAATATTGATCTAGGACCCCATTAAGTATATATATTCTTGAACGTCTCGACATGCTGAGTCGAACTAGACGTGTCCGTCCGTCTGTCGAAATCACGATAGCGGTCGAACGCGTATAGCTAGCCGCTTGAAATTTTTGCACAGATACATAGTATTGATGTAGGTTGTTGGGGATTGCAAATGGGCCATATCGGTTCAGATTTGGATATAGCTCCCATACAAACCGATCACCCGATTAGACTTCTATATCCCCTAAAAGCCGCAATTTGACTGAAATTTGGCTCATAGTGTTCTGGTATGACTTGCAACAAATATGCAGAGTACGGTCCGAATCGGCCTATAACCTGATATAGCTCCCATATAAACCGATCTCCCGATTTGACTTCTTGAGCCCCTGGGAGCCTAAATTTTCATCCGATTGGGCTGAAATTTTGCACATAGTGTTCTGGTATGACTTCCAACAAATGTGCCGATTACGGTCGGATTCGGTCTATAATCTGATATAGCTCCCATACAACCCCATCTCCCGATATGGCTTCTTGAGCCCCTGGAAACTTTAATTATCATCCAATATATCTCAAATTTTGCACATTGCGTTCTGCTATGACTCCTAACAACTGTGCCAAGTACGGCCCAAATCGGTCTATAACCTGATGTAGCTCCCATATAAACCAATCGCCCGATTTGACTTCTTGAGCCCCTGCAAGCCTCAATTTTCATCCGATTTGGCTGAAATTTTATGTTATGCGTCTCATCAATTGTGCCAAGTAAGGTCAAAATCGGTCAAGAGCCAGATATAGCTCCCATATTTTAGCAGAATCCATGGTGTGGGTTCCCAAGATTCGGCCCGGCCGAGCTTAGCACGGTTTTACTTAACTTAAATTAATTTGGAAAATTAGAAACAATTTTAAGTTCTATTAAGGCCAAAAAATGTTAGCAAACATATTTTCCTACCAAATGATGATTCCTCCACTACTTGCTAGCCTTTGAGTTTGAGCCATTTTTCACATGATTCAACTCTTCAGCTACCACTGAACTCTCCACAAATAATGAAAGAAAAAAAAAGCAACCTTTCCTGCTTATAAATGATTGATGAATGTTGTGGGAAACCTATCATGTATTCCTAAATGTTGGCTGCTGTTGTTGTTGGTGATTGTTTGGATATTGCGCAAAGGCCCACCATTTGGGTTGTGCAGCTAAAGTGCATAAAATTCTTGCTATCGTGCATCGCCATAAATCATCATTCTCGTTGTTGGCGTTGAAAATAACAGCTTTTTAGAAACAATTACTGCAACTTCTTGTTCCCTGTTTTGAATGTCTGCTACATTGCGAATCGTTTGCAGTTGGTGTTCTGGAAGTTTGGTGAAAAGTGGGTGCTGTTATTGGCTATCGTAGAGACAAAGAAGGATTTGTTGATAAACTAAGGAGGTCCAATTGGAAAAAATGGGTGAAATTTATATACATTTACGAGTGTGAGGTTCAGCGCTACAAGAGAGAATCTCTGGATCAAGCGGTTCAGACAACATTCAAGTAGACGCTGTTGCAGATGCGGTGAATAGCTACTGGGTAAATGTGGTAATTGGAGAACGACCGCCTCCCATTGCACCTGAAGAAATTGAGACGCCGCAACTCCTGCAGAGGATTGATGCAGACGTGCAAGATGTATGTCCCGATTGTGATCAGGGACCACATGACACACGTCACCTGTTTAACTGCCCAGCCTCACCCATTTGACCCAGATCGCTCTGGACGCACCCCATCATAGTCGCAGAGTTCCTGGATCTGGACACTCAACAGAATCAAGCAGACTAAAGATTGAACACATCAAACTGCTACAACAACAACAACATGACTCCTGTAATCGTACTCAGTGCCACGCACTTCGAGCTTACTGACCTCGAATCCAAGGCCTGTAATCGTACTCAGGGGCCCCTTATCAAAGGCCATTAATTTCCTTGTTCTCTTTTAATCGACAGCCAGCCAAGGAGTTCTGGCAATGCGACATCCATCCACAGACTAGCACCTATCCACCGTCTCTCCACTGGCCATTCTCTCTATCCCCTGCAAACCAGAGTAGTTCTGACTCAATTACGTTCCGACAGATGCAGCCGCCTCAACTCCTACAGAGCAAGGATTGATGCAGACGTGCAAGATGTATGTTCCGATTGTGATCAGGGACCACGCGACACACGTCACCTGTTTAAATGCCCAGCCAGACCCATTTGACTGAGACTCAGATCCCACTGGACGCACCCCATCTTAGTCGCAGAGTTCCTGGATCTGGACACTCAACAGAATCAAGCGGACTAAAGATTAAACACAACAAACTGCTACAACAACAACAACATGACTCCTGTAATCGTACTCAGTGGCCCTTTATCAAAGGCCAGCAATTTGCTTGTCCACTTTTCATCGAAAATCATCCAGGGGGTTCTGACAATGCGACATCCATCCACAGACTCCTATCTAGCCATTGCCTCTGCACTGGCCATTCTCTCTATCCCCTGCAAACCAGAGTAGTTCTGGCTCAATTACGTTCCGACAGATGCAGCCGCCTCAACTCCTACAGACCGAGGATTGATGCAGACGTGCAAGATGTATGTTCCGATTGTGATCAGGGACCACGCGACACACGTCACCTGTTCAAATGCCCAGCCAGACCCATTTGACGCAGACTCAGATCCCTCTGGACGCACCCCATCTTTGTCACAGAGTTCCTGGATCTGGACACTCAACAGAATCAAGCAAACTAAAGATATAACACATCAAACTGCTACAACAACAACAACTTGACTCCTGTAATCGTACTCAGTGGCCCCTTACCAAAGGCCATTCATATCCTTGTTCTCTTTTAATCGACAGCCAGCCAAGGGTTCTGGCAATTCGACATCCATCCACAGACTAGCACCTATCCACCGTCTCTCCACTGGCCATTCTCTCTTCTATGTTCAGTAGTTCGACAAATGTTACATGTCCTAGACAGGCGACAGGTTTGCTTGCCGTGGAGGAGCTCCTCCTGACATACTCGGCCGCCCTAATACACCGCCACGCACTTCGAGCTTACTGTTCTCGAATCCAAGGCCTGTAATCGTACTCAGTGGCCCCTTATCAAATGCCATTAATTTCCTTGTTCTCTTTTAATCGACAGCCAGCCAAGGAGTTTTGGCAATGCGACATCCATCCACAGACTTCCACCTAGCCACCGCCTCTGCACTGGCCATTATCTCTTCTATGTTCAGTAGTTCGACAAATGTTACATGTCCTAGACAGGCGACAGGTTTGCTTGCCGTGGAGGAACTCCTCCTGACATACTCGGCCGCCCTAACACACCGCCACGCTTTTTGAGCTTACTGTCCTCGAATCCAAGGCCTTGAAGGATGCCATACTGTTCAAAAATATTCTATGGTTGAAAGTGGCGGTTCTTCTTTGCCCCCATAGTTTTGACACAGATATCTGACTGATATCTGC
The DNA here is from genome assembly GCF_963082655.1 of Stomoxys calcitrans. NCBI lineage: Eukaryota > Metazoa > Arthropoda > Insecta > Diptera > Muscidae > Stomoxys > Stomoxys calcitrans. Next base: position 7,830,892 of record NC_081556.1, read on the forward strand.
CAGAAAGACCATACTCTTGTGCGGCTGTCTAACTGACATACCAATGATGATTGTCTTTGAGTAGATGCCCAACTTCGTCCATGACTCCAGAGCCTTCAGTGAAGACCGAGAACTCGTACAACTTCCGAACAATCGTACAACTTCCAAAAATGGAACTGGAACTGTATACCACAATAGAAACATCCAAGAATGCCTTTTAATTGACATAGCGATACCTCATGGTGGTAGAAATTCAAGTACAGAGATCTTGAGATAGAAATAAACAGAATGTGGAAAGCGAGAACAACAGTTATACCAGTAGTAGTTGGTGCTTTAGGCTGTGTGACAAGAAGGCAACTGGAACATCTTGGCAGAATACCATGCTTCACTGCTACTACACTACTTAATTTCCCATGAACATTCCACTACGGAACAGGGGATACTTCTCTCATATCAATGAGTGCAGTCTGATTAAAGTTTACGCCCATTGATAAGGGGCCTCCCCTTATCAATGGGCTCGAGTCCGAGCGTTGGGCCACATTGCGACACCACTAAGTAGTGAAGTTTTAACACGGCACAATACCTCACAAATGTAGCCAGTAAGGGGATAACCATCGATGAAGTAAGGGGATAACCATCGATGAAGTAAGGGGATAACCATCGATGAAGTAAGGGGTTAACCATCGATGAAGTAAGGGGATAACCATGGATGAAATTTTGTTTCTTTTGTTCACTCCGGGATTTGAACCCAGGCGTTCGGTGTCACAGGCGGACATGCGAACCTCTGCGCCACGGTAGCCTCCTGCTTTACTAACACCGACGAAATTCAGAACATTGCAGTACTCGGTACAGCCTATTTATTGAGAAAGTTCTTGGATATAAGATGAGAGATGATAATGATGAATCCCTAGATCTTTACAATCCGGATCATCAATTTGTGACCAGTTTAGTTAGATTAATTGAGACGTAAAGCGAGAATAATAATGATAATACAAAAATGTAGTTTAAATTTATTTTCCTAAACATAACATACGACACCAATTTCCTTTCTTTGAAAAAGAGAAGAAGAGTTAAATCATAAATACTAAGATTTTCCTAAGTGTTTGCCTCTGTATATCATTGCCACCAAGCGTGGCATTCACTATCGTGGAGCTCCTCACAAATCTCAGACATTTGAATGAATTTGCCAGGAAAACATTTAACTCCCCCCACCCCCGCACATGATAGTATTTGGCAGGAGCAGCAATGTTGGTCATATCATGTTGGTCATTTGTTAGCCAAGTTTCTTTTGGGCAGCATTTTTCCTTGTTCACAGCCTTCGCTGAGATGTATAAAAAAAAAACGAAGGAAAAATACAATTCATAATGTGGTGATAACAGCCAGCAATGAAACCTAAAGCAGAAAAAAGAAAATTAATAAAAAATATTTTCCCAAGTAGACCAAGCTTCCTTTTGAGAGCAAAGCAAATCTGTGGTTTTTTGTTTCCTTCATTCATCGAAAGGCACAACAAATCGTTTTCGCTTCCTTCACTTGTGGCCACTTTCTTTGGCACTTCCTTTCTTCGTTTGTGTTTTTTTTTTTTTGGGGTTCTGCTCTACCAAAGCGGCCTTTCGCATTTCGAAAGTATCGATGGTCTTTATGACTAATGTTTGGTAATATTTTGAACATTTATGAGATAAAAGTGAGAGAAAGAGCAAAAAAATTAACAACAACAACAACAGCCGCCGATGATAAATATGTTGAGCTAATGTTGTATCATGGCAACATTAATCGTACCACCACCACCACTATCAAATCATTATGAGGCAGGCGCATGGAATTTTCTTCCATTTTTTTTTGCTACTGTTGCCCAACAAAAAGGAAATGTGGGAATAAAACTTGCTAGTTTACAGGATATTAAATAATCTCCTCAAGTCATGTTGTTTATTTTGTTTTAGTGAAAATTTCCAAGGATTGATAGTTGTAATCTTTTAAAGAAATTCCATGATACGAGAGTATTGTGAACCTGCCATTAAATTCCAAAGAAATATTAATCATGAGCTGAAATACAAAAGGAGGAATAAAATATGCATGGCATTTATATATGAAAATAATGTGAAAGGTTAACAGATATTTTGAAAAAAAAAATTTTTCTATACAAAAGAATTTTGATACAATTTTCTAGAAAATAAAATTTTGACACAATTTTCTTGGAAAAAAATTTTGAAAAAATGTTCTTCAGAAATAAAATTTTGACAAAATTTTATATAGAAACTAGGTGGGCAGGGCCCGCCCCGCTGCGCCTTTATTCACTATCTTATTTTATCTGAGCCCTATACTGGCAGGGCCAGGAAATAAGTCCCGCTTTGTGGATGCTTGTACGGCCTTTCAGAATTTCGCCCCAATATAGATATCATATTGATGCTACACTCAAAAATTCCTTTCATTTGAGCCTTATATTGCTATGGCTGGTCTGGTATGGGAATATTTTTGGAGGTGTAGTGGACCCCCATATATCAGATTCATGTTCTAGTCTCAAATACCTTTCATTTGAGCCCCATATTGTCATTATTGGTTTATATTTCCATTTGGCGGGCCTTGGGGGTAGCGCGCTCACCCCCCTGGATAACTCACCCTAAATAAGGATACTAAATTTCTGTTTTTTAGTTATTATAAACAAACTAAATTTCACTTACACTGCCCCGCCCATCTGCGAGAACGGGCTTTTTGAAAATAGGGTAAGGGGAGGGTCCTCCCATTAAAGTTTGGATGTTACACTACTTTATTCTCTTGATTTTGGCGGTGGATTGAAGTAGCCAAACCCAAATTCATATTCTACTCCCAAAAACCACATTTGAGCTACATATTCCTATAGTCGGTATATAAGTAGGGTTTAGGGGACCATCAAACATGTATTAGATTTGAACCCCTTTTTGCCATAATCCACAAATGTCCAGTTTGAGGGGTAGGTAGGGTGGGGAGGCCACCCACGCACTTAGCCCTGAAAAAATATAAGCATCGTGCACTACTCTCAAATTTCTTTTAACTGAGCTTCAATTGCTATTTGTGGGGGGTTAAGGGGGAGTATATGGGGTCAAATTCAAATTGCCATAGTAGGCAAACATGGCCGTCTTGAAGGGAGTTTAGGGGGCGGACCCGGAAATAATATCAGCATTGTGCTAGAGCACGATTTTGTTAGAGCTCCATAATGTCAAGCATTGTGAAAGTGGCTATCAAGATATTCAGGGATACGAGTCTCAATCAGATCCACAGCAATAGCATTTTTTTCTATTGAATATCTACATTCATAATCATATTTCAAAGCTACCAGTTGGGATGCCACATTTTAAAGATCCACCGGTAAAAAGGGTACTCTAATACCAAAGACCTTTTATTCCTGTATTATTCTATCGTGATCGACCTTCATATATTATATTTAATTCTTTTTGTTTTGGTAGGATAAAGAGAGGGGGATTGCCCTCCGACATATCCTATCCTTTGAGTACAATACATTCTCGGTCGTCCTATATGACAGTTTGGTGTTGTTTTAATTGGTAGGAGAGGGTCACTTCTCCCGAAGCTAAGACCCAAAAGACAATTTATTTGAGTCCTTTATTGTCGCGACCTACATTTCTTGCTGAACGGCAGGACGTGACCCAGATACTTGAATCCTTATATCAACAATAGATTCGAACTCTATTGACTTAGACCTTTCTTTTAATTCACATACTATTCTGCTCCAACTACACGTCCTATTGAAGGGTATTTAGTGAGTGGACCGGTTCCATAATCTATTCAGATTCGTAGTCAACTCTCAACGATCTTACATTTGATACCCATTTTGGGACGTTAGAGATTCATATCCGTTTTGGGATTAGGTAGGCCCTGTAGGTACCTTGAACCAAATTCTTTTAGCAGATATTTACTCAACATCCAAACACCTTTCATTTAATACCCATATTGTCGCAATCGGTAAATACGTCCTGTTGAGAGGTTTTGGGGAATGCCTCACACACCAAGGAATAAATTTAAATTACAAATACCTTTCATTTGATGTCCATATTGTCCTCATCGGTAAAAATGTCCTGTTAGGTGGTGTTTTTGGGGTTGTGGAGGCCCCTCACACACCAAGGAATAAATTTATATTTCAGCTTTTCACTCTCCTTTTAAATACCTCTCATTTGATACCCATATTGCCCAAAGCGGTAAGCTTGTCCTGTTGGGTGGTGTTTTTTTTTTTTTTTTGGGTGGGCGGTGGTGACCCTTCCCGACGCTTCTGGTGACATTTTATTGCCAAGTTCGTACTCTACTCTTAAATACCTTTAATTTGATACCCATATTGTCCCAATCGGTAAACATGTCCGTTCATGTGGGTTTTGGGATGGGGCGTCCCCCCACGTTATATGACCTCAGAATTTTATATCAATTTCATGCCATAAGGTTGCATGCAAAATTTCAGCCAAATCGGACAAAAATTCCGGCTTGTAAGAACTAAAGAAGTCAAATCGGGAGATCGGTTTAAATGAAAGCTGTATCAGGTTATAAAGGGTGATTTTTTTGAGATTAGGATTTTCATGCATTAGTATTTGACAGATCACGTGGGATTTCAGACACCATGTCTGAATGAACACATTTCGAACCGAACACTGATTTTGGTAATAAAATTCAATGATTTGCAAGCGTTGCTCGTTAGTAAGTCTATTCATGATGAAATGTCAAAGCATACTGAGCATCTTTCTCTTTGACACCATGTCTGAAATCCCACGTGATCTGTCAAATACTAATGCATGAAAATCCTAACCTCAAAAAAATCACCCTTTAGAACGATTTGGATCGTACAAGTCACAGTTGTTGAAAGTCACTACAGAACTCTACCAAGTTTCAGCCAAATCGGTCAAAAACTGCGGATTCAAGGGGCTCAAGAAGTCAAATCGGAAGATCGGTTTATATGGGGGCTAAATGTAAATCTGAAACTAATTGACCCAACGACCTACATCAATATTAAGTATCTGCAGAAAATTTCAACAGCTTGCTTTACGCGTTCAACCGCTATCGTGATTTCGCCAGACGTACGGATATGGCTAGATCGCCTCAAAACGTCGAGATGATATACATTTTTCATGGCGTTTTAGACGAATAGTCCGAGGTGTAACATACGGAATGACCAGATTAGTATACCCCCATCCTACGGGGCTGGATATAAAAATTTTTGTTTGTTTCTTTGTCGGTTTGTTCCGTGTAGACTCAAAAATGACTTAACCGGGGGCGTACCCTTCCCCTTACCCCAAAAGTACGACCCAAAAATAAAAGTGGACTCAAATGAAAGGTATTCAGGAGTAGAGCCCGAATTTCATTATTAAAATTGCGTCCAAGTATCTGGGGGGCCGCCTCAAACCCAAAACAACCTAAATTAGGTTTGTTGGAGAGCATGACAATATAGGACTCGAATGAAAGGTATACAGAAATAGATTACGAATATGGTCAGAAAGAAGGAATAGGTTTCATAATTTGTTGATATCGGAAGGGGGCGGACCCTCACCCGTTATCCCAAAAAACATTACCCAAAATCAAAAGTAGACCGATTAGGACAATATGGATATCAAACGAAAGGTAATGAAGAGTAGAATACGAATACTGGGTCGAAGTACCCAGGAAGTCGCCATAACCCCAAAACTTCTAAAAGCAGACAAATTGAACATCCACTTCGATATGGGGCTCAAATGAAAGGTTGTGGAGAGTAGATTACGAATCTGGCATACGAAATTAGATCGAAGTGTACCCCATATGGGGCGCCCATCATAACTATAGGAGACTTGGTTTGTTTGTTTGCTCCGTAGAATAAAAAACGGCTGAACTGATTTTCTTAAAATTTTCACACATTGCGTAGGTTTTTGTGGTAGGAAACATAGGTTATATAACTTTTAGATATCAGATCTAAATAACCCCTGAACCGGAAATATTTAACAATACGGTAATATAGGATTCAAAACAAACACATTTGGGAGTAGAGTAAAAATTTACCCAGGAACCGAGCAGGGGACAACTGCTGACACATCAATGAGTGCTTTCCGATTCAAGTTAAGTTTATCAATGAACGGCGTGTCGCCGTGCGACACCTCTTTTCAGAGAAAATAACCACCGCCATCAATTTTGTCCGATGATCTCACCAGGATTCGATCGCAGGCGTTCAGCATCATTGGCGGACATTCATGGCGAAGTGTACCCAACCTAAAAAGATATTAGAGAGTTAAAGAAGGAGTAGCGGAGTGGTCCCGGTTCGGCTAGTTTTCAATAAAAATAAAATTTTGAGCAAATTTTCTATAGAAATAAAATGTTGACCAAGTTTTCTATAGAAATAAAATTTTGACCAAATTTTTTATAGAAATAAAATTGTGACAAAATTTTCCATAGAAATAAGATTTTGACCAAATTTTCTACAGAAATAAAATTTCGACCAAGTTTTCTTCAGAAATAAAATTTTGACCAAATTTTATATAGAAATAAAATTTTGACAAAATTTTCTATAGACATAAAAATTTGACCAAATTTTCTATAGAAATAAAATTTTGTATTAAAATAAAATTTGTTGTTGTTGGGGTTAGATGACTTTTGTTTCTTGTTGGAGTCTGTTCGGCTAAAGGTTATATGTGAAAAAATTTTAAATAAATGATGTTGTTGTTTTTTATTGCTCTATTATATCATTAGATTTTCCAATATTCCGAAACATCGCCGATGTTAGTCCTCAGGGTTTTGCTAAATAATTATTTATTTCGAGTGAGACATTTGACTTGTGATTAGTTTGTATCGGAATAGTGAAATATAAGTCTTTATGCTCTCATACTGCACTTGGTAGGGCTAGGGGACTTATTGAGCCTTGTTTCAGAACACAAAAGTGCTCTACACAGTACTCAATAGTCGATTGGCGTGTAGAGCACGTTAATCAATTTGACGAAGGCATTGATGAAGATACATGACGCACCAAAAATGGCGGGGGGACTTTTTGAGCCCAGTTTCAAAACCCAAAGGTGCTCTACACAGTACTCAATAGTCGATTGGTGTGTAGAGCACCTTAATCAATTTGACGAAGGCATTGACGAAGATACATGACGCACCAAAAATCGAGGGGGGGGGGGACTTATTGAGCCCTGTTTCAGAACACAAAAGTGCTCTACACAGTACTCAATAGTCGATTGGTGTGTAGAGCACCTTAATTAATTTGACGAAAGTATTGATGAAGATACATGACGCATCAGAAATCACGGTCTACCATACCAGTCGCGGCTATTTGACAACAGCACACTCTTGCTAAAGTATTTTTTACAAAAAATTTTACTTTGACTGAATTTTCTATAAAAAAAAAAACATTTATAATAAACAGTAGTAAAATTTTGTAAACTAAAATTTCTAATACAGGCTTTTAAATCCCATCGTTTAAAACTAATTTTTGCTAGAGTTATTTATATATTTATTTATTTTTTTTTTTGTTAAAAATTTCAAAAAAAATGTGGTTTCAAGGTCTTTCATTACCATTTGAAAAAAAAAACTCTAAATGGTGACCTCTATCAAAAATTTGTGTTTCTCCCTACACCTCATCGAAGTGATTCGTTTTGCAAATCATTGGCACTTTCAATAGGAGCGGGTAACGGGCATTTTTCACTACCTCACTTTACTGATGCCAGATTTGTGGGTGATGCAAATTTTAATTGCAAAGTCATGATACACTGGAAGCCTTTGATTACCAAACATTTCTATCGGCTCGATTTTTCTTTGCTGATTGTACCACAGCCAACTCATTGTTGTTGTTTGCCTTTGCAACCTGAAAACAAACCAAAGTGCATGCCCCACTTCATGCAAATGTCCAAGATTTTTTTTTTTTTTTTGCTTGCCCACGCAGTAGAAAGCTAGAAGTGATTCATGTACCTAAACCTTAAGTCTTGACCAGAATTTTCCGGGAAATTTCTACTCACAAAAGCCAGAAGCGAAATGCACATTTTCCATAGCCATAAAAGCATAAGCTTCGTTCTGACTTGCCACCCACTTGGAATGTGAAGCAAATGAGGTGATTGGCATTCATCGAACATAATGTCTTATTACTGGAAATGATGTTTTGTTCGAAAAGGTTGCCAACGAGGGCGAAAACAAATCCTCTTAGTATAACAAACAAATTTTTACGAGGAAATTTTGTTTTGTGGAAAATGAATTTTGTCTTTGGTAATATTTTGATTGGATTTGGTATATTCGGCAATGCGTTGCAAATTTTTTTTATTAAAAATAATTTCACTTAATTTTCTAGAATTTAAGTTTTAGATTTTTTTTTTATTTCACGAGATTTTCTAAGAAAATCAGATCAAATATAAGATTTATTATTTTTTCTTCTCTTTCTCTAAATGTCAGATGGCAACCATTTCTAGCATTTGTCAATAGGTAGACTACATTCACAGTTTATTTGGATATTTTCCTTGTGGACGGATGCCTTGTACACGGCGTTAAAACACTCACTACCGTCTGTCTATCCATCCATCCATCCATTCATTCATTCATCCATTCAGTTATCCATCGTTCTTCGAAGAAGTTCTTCACTTGGCAACCTAGTCCACCTCAGTTAGTCGTCACTCATTTAGCTTTGAAGAGGTTTAGCAAATGCGGATCCATGGCGCATTTGCAGGTAAAACCTAAACCTCAAAGTTGCAAACAGATTAAAGGCATGGATTGCATATCAACTTGCAGTCGCATTCACAATCGTTGAATTGATGTTGATGTGTTGCTTGTGAATGTGGTGTTGCAGGTTGCAGACATGCAGTTAGGCACCAAATGGATTGCGCGCCTAACCTCCGTATGTGGCAATGGCAGCAATTGCTTGTTTGCTTTGATTGAAGTGATGTTTAAATTGTGTTCTTCCACAACGATATCTGGCCTCCCCCTGTTTTTGTTGCCACTGTGAATTCCTTGGAGTAGTAGTATGCCGGTTCCTGTTTGCTGATCCCTGGTTCACCGTTAAGAGGGTAAGCCTTTTTGGAGTTCTACTTAAAGAATTTTCGTAATAAACTAACAAAGCAGGTAATGGCTACGCCAATAATATAACCATTAGCAGAGAAACTATTTTCATGATAGATATGGGGTGATAAATGGGAATATAAACGTTGGGTTACAAAATTTACTCAAACTAGTAAAATCGTGCCAAGTTCAGCCGGGCCGAATCTTGGGAACCCACCACCATGGATTCTGCTAAAATCTTATACAAAATAAGTTTAGTTGAAGCGCATAATTTTAAGGGGTTTTGGACCGTACTTGGCACAGTTGTTGACAGTCATAAGAGTACTAATGTACCAAATTTTAAATAAATCGGACGAAAATTGCAGCTTTCAGGGGCTAAATAAATCAAATCGGGAGATCGGTTTATATGGCAGCTATATCAGGTTTTCAACCGATTTAAACCGTACTTGGCACAGTTGGTGGAAGTAGTAACAAAACACCGCATGCTAAATTTCAGCCAAATTGGATAAAAATTGAGGCTTGTAAGGGCTCAAGAAGTCAAATCGGGAGATACTAGGCACTGTTGTTGGAAAATTTCAGCAAAATCGACAAAAATTGCGGTTTCCAGGGGCTCAAAAAATCAAATCGGTAGATCGATTTATATCTAAATCTGAACCTATATGGCCCATTTGCAATCCCCAACGACCTACTTCGATATTAAGTATCTGTGCAAAATTTCAAGCGGCTAGCTTTAGGCGTTCGACCTCTATCGTGATTTCGGCAGACGGACCGATATGGCTAGATCGACTCAGAACTTAGAGAGGATCAAGAATATATATTCTGTATGGGATCTTAGACGAATATTTCGAGACGGACTACGTCATGCTGCTGGTCCGAGGCACGTTTTTATCGGTGATCAGCGAGATCATGGAAGGGTCACTGTGGAGGTTGTCGCGATGGGCTACCAGAAATGGGTTGAGGACCAACCCAGGGAAGATGAAGCTGGTGCTCTTCACTCGTAGATATAAGGTACCGAAGTTCAGACTGCCGTCCTTGAACGAGGTCACCCTGCGGCTTTCGAAGGAGACGAAGTACCTAGGCATAGTCCTCGATTCAAAACTGTCCTAGAAGACGAACACCGAGGAAAGAAGCCGTAAGGCACTGTGCGGTTTTTACTCATGCAGTAGGATGTACGGTAGGAAGTGGCAGGTAACTCCCAGGATGATTTATTGGACGTAATCAGCCATCGTGAGACCAGTGTTGACCTATGTAGCACTGGTATGGTGGAATGTCGTAGAGAAGGATTATCGCGTATGCGGACGACGTCGTTCTGCTGGTCCGAGGCAGGTTTCTGTCGACGATCAGCGAAATCATGGAAGGGTCACTGTGGAGGTTGACGCGATGGGCTAACAGAAATGGGTTGAAGACCAACCCAGAGAAGATGGAGCTGGTGCTCTTCACTCGAAGATGTCCGATACCGGAGTTCAGACTCCCGTCCTTAACTCCTGCGGGAGGATGTACGGTAGGAAGTAGCAGGTAACTCCCAGGATGATTTACTGAATGTATACAGCCATCGTGAGACCAGTACTGACCTATGGGGCATTGGTATGGTGGAATGTCGTAGAGAAGGATTATCGCGTATGCGGACTACGTCGTTCTGCTGATCCGAGGCAGGTTTTGTCGAAGATCAGCGAGACCATGGAAGGGTCACTGTGGAGGTTGACGCGATGGGCTAACAGAAATGGGTTGAAGACCAACCCAGAGAAGATGGAGCTGGTGCTCTTCACTCGTAGATATCAGATACCGGAGTTCAGACTCCCGTCCTTAGACGGGGTCACGCTGCGGATGTTGAAGGAAGCGAAGTACCTAAGTATAGTCCTCGATTTGAAACTGGAAAATGAGCACCGAGGAAAGAAGGCACTGTGCGCTTTTTACTCCTGCAGGATGTTTGTTAGGAAGTGACAGGTAACTCCCAGGATGATTTATTGGATGCATACAGCCTGGTATAATGAAATGCCGTAGAGAAGAGGACGTGTGCGAGGGAGTTCGAAACGGTCCAGAGACTGGCCTGCGTCAGGGTCACAGTGACAATGAGATCCGCACCGCATGCAGGCCTGGAGGCGAAGCTGAATATGCAGCCCATTGAGGCCTATATTCGGAACTGCGCCAGGGTCGCTGCAAGCTGAAGGAGGATGGTTGTGGCCCCAGTTCGATTCTGGGTGTTATGGATGCGGAGGGTAGTCTGAGGAGGGTCTCCGACTACCTGGCACCAGAGCTGACTGGAGTGAGGGCATTCGCGATTCGAATGCTGTACTTGAGGAGGATGAGACCTTGATCTACACAGATGAGACCTCGATTTACACAGATCATATCAGTATGCCTCTGAGACTGCCGGACGAGTGTACCGTCTTTCAGGCAGAGGTTTTGAGCCTATGAAGTAATCGCAAGAGAAATCCTAGTAAGGGATTTACCGCCCTCGAAGCTCAGAATTTGTGTGGATAATATGGCGGCGAGGATGGTGAGGTCGAGGTGCGTGGCGGGCTGTTTGGAATCCCTGGATAGGCTGACATAGGTTCCTGGGCATGAGGGGATTCCAGGGAATGAGAGAGTGGACGAGTGCGCCAGAGGGTAGACTGAGGAGGATCTCCGACTACCTGGCACCTGAGCCGACTGGAGTGGGAGCATTCGCGATTCGATTTCCTGAGAGGGATGCATAGAGGGCGAATGCTGTACTTGAGGAGGATGAGAGCTCAATCTACACAGATGAGACCTCGATCTACACATATCATATCAGTATGCCTCTGAGACTGCCGGACGAGTGTACGGTCTTTCAGGCAGAGGTTTGTGCCTATGCAGTGGTCGCAAGAGAAATTCTAGTAAGAGATTTACCGCCCTCGAAGCTCAGAATTTATGTGGATAATATGGTGGCGAGGATGGAGAGGTCGTGATGCGTGGCGGATTGTTTGGAGTTCCTGGATAGACTCCGGGAGCACGGTGTGATGCTGACATGGGTTCCTGGGCATGAGGGGATTCCAGGGAATGAGAGGGCGGACGAGTGCGCCAGAGGGTAGACTGAGGTGGATCTCCGACTACCTGGCACCAGTGGTGGCTGGAGTGAGTGCATTCGGGATTCCATTTCCTGATAGGGATGAATGGAGGGAGAATGCTGTACTTGAGTAGAACGAGACCTCGATCTACACAGTTGAAGTCAGGGACTGGATTGGGGGTCTACTCTGATGCACTCAATATCAGTATGTCTCTGAGACTGCCGGACGAGTGTACGGTCTTTCAGGCAGAGGTCGGTGCCATTGCAGTGACCTGCAAGGGGATATGCAAATGCAAATTTGCCCATGAACATTAAGAAACTGGGGCAAACTTCTCACAAATCAATGAGTACTGCCCGATTCAATTTTAAGCTCAATGATAGGGGACCTCCGTTTAATAGCCAAGTCCGAACGGCATGCCGCAGAGCGACACCTCTTTGGGGAGAAGTTTTTACATGGCAAAGTACCTCACAAATGTCGCCAGCATTAGGAGGGAATAACCACTGTTGAAAAATGATCTGATCTGATCTGTACCTGCCAGGATTCGAACTCATGTGTTCGGCGTCATAGGCGGACATGCTAACCTCTGCGCTACGGTGGCCTCCAAGCGCATGGGATTTACCGCCCTCGAAACTCAGAGTTTATGTGGACAATATGGCGGTGTTCAAGGCCTCAGGGTCGAGGATGGTGAGGTCGAGATGCGTGACGGATTGTTTGGAGTCCCTGGATAGGCTCCGGGACCACGATGTGACGCTGACATGGGTTCCTGGGCATGAGGGGACTCCAGGGAACAAGAGGGTAAACGAGTTCGCTGGGAGGGGTCTCATGGCAATGCAAGACTACGTTGAAATACGTCTGCGACTGGCGGACCAGTCATCGTTCTTGCCTACGTGCCATTAGTCGAGCTGCTGAACACAGTAGAGGGGATGTCCAGGGCGGCGTTGGTGGCGAGGTGAGACTCGGTAGATGATTGCCGGACTGCAAACGCGCTATGGCCGGAGGAGGACGAGGAAGTTTCTGGCGTTCGATAAGAGGCCGATGAGTACCTTGACAGTGGTCATAACCGGACACTGTGCCATAGGCCGCATGGCGGCGTGCATGTAAATACCGCACAATGCCTTCTGTAGGAGTTGCCTTGATGAGGATGAAGAGGACACTGTTGAGCTGTGTTCATGTCCGGGTCTGCAACTACATAGGCTCTCGTTTCTGAGGAGCCGTTTCTTCTGTGATCTGGCTGCACTTGAGAACGTACCTCTGGTAGGTCTCCTCAGATTTGTTAAAGGAGCTAATGGCACCCGACGGGGGTGTCATTGGTAGGAGTATTGGTAGGAAATTTCTCAAAATGTTCTTTCAATGAAAAATTCAATTTCCAACATTTTTTTTTTTAAATTTTTGCCAATATTTTAAATTTTATTTTAGATTTGTTTTGCAAGTCCTATATAAAAAAAAATTAAATAATTTTAGATTTTTTTTCTTCAATTTTTTTTTCTCCATTATTTATTGAAGACCACTTAATTTTAGAAAAATCATACCATCATCTATTTCATCGCTGATTGGTATGCCTGGGAAAATCTTCTCTAACAGCGCTTTTGCACTGCAATTGTCATGTAATGGATGTCTTGGCATGACGCTGCCTTAAATGCAACGGTAGCCGCTTCCATTACCATGAGGCCCCTTCAAAATTGATCTGCATTTAATGATAATGTTCTACGGTGGTAGTAGTAATGGTGCTGCTGCTGGTTCGGGATAATTTGTTACTGTCAATTCTGTTGGAATTGTTGTTGAAGCTTTGGCACTAGTTGTTGGCCAACGTTTTAGCCGCTTATCCGGCCTTCAATCATTTAAGCCACTTGTTGATGTGAGTGTACGTATGGGCCTTTGAGGAGTTTGTGGTGGGTCGTTTAGCTGCTTGGCCAGACCAACGTTTGGCTCAACATGCATTTCGAGGGAATTAGAATTGGCTTGTTTAGTTTAATGTGGACTATAATTGCGTTCGCAATTGTAGTGGGCGCTTGTTTGGATTTCCAAAGGTGTCAACGACTTTTTGACCCCATTCGGGTTTGAAATGGTGTTACTTTATCGAAATTAAGACAAATGGAATTTGGAAATTCTTGTGTGAGTGGGGTTATGTGTGCAATAGGAAATGAAAACCAAAGGTGAGAAGTGTTAAACTAGCAACAGCTCTACAAGTTTACAAAAAAAATTCTAAAAAAATTCTCCAAAAGTTATACAAATATAGAAATAGAATAAAATACACCCACCCACCATACGGTGGGTGTATACTATTCTAGGCATTCCGTTTGTAACACCTCGTTATATTGATCTAAGACCCCATAAAGTATAAATACTCTAGATCGTCTTAACATTCTTTATCGTTCTAGCCATGTCCCAAATCGTTGCATAACCTGATATAGCTGCCCTATAAACCGATCTTGGGTGTTGACTCTTGAGCCACTAGAGGGCGCAATTCTCAGACGATTTGGCTGAAATTTTGCGTAAGGTGTTCTGTTATTACTTTCAATAACTGTGCTTAGTATGGTTCACATCGGTCTATATCCTGATATAGTTGTCATATAAACCGCTTTGGATTTTGACTTCTTAAGCCTCTAGAGGGCGCAATTTTATCCGATTTGGCTGAAATTTTGCATAAAGTATTTTGCTATGATTTCCAACATCTGCGCTAAATAAAGCTCAAATCTGTCCATAACCTGACATAGCTGCCATATAAACCGCTCTTGGATCTTGACTTCTTGAGCCACTAGAGGGCGCAATTCTCATGCGATTTGGCCGAAATTTTACGTGAGGTGTTCTGTTATGACTCACAATAACTGTGCTTAGTATGGTTCAAATCGGTCTATAACCTGATATAGCTGCCATATAAACCGATCTGGAATCTTGAATTTTTGCGTCTCTAGAGGGCGCAATTCGTATCCAATTTGGCTGTAATTTTCTATGAATTTGTTTATTATGATTTCCAACAATTGTGCTGAGTATGGTTCAAATCGATCTATAACCTGATATATCTCCCATATAAACCGATCTGGGATCTTGACTTCCTGTGCCACTAGAGGGCGCAATTCTCATGCGATTTGGCTGAAATCTTGCGTGAGATGTTCTGTTATTACTTTCAATAACTGTGCTTAGTATGGTTCAAATCGATCTATAACCTGATATATCTCCCATATAAACCGATCTTGGGTCTTGACTTCTTGAGCCACTAGAGGGCGCAATTCTCATGCGATTTGGCTGAAATTTTACGTGAGGTGTTATGTTATGACTCACAATATCTGTGCTTAGTATGGTTCAAATCGGTACATAATCTGAAATAGCTTCTATATAAACCGATCTGGGTCTTGACTTCTTAAGCCTCTAGAGGGCGCAATTTTGATCCGATTTTGCTGAAATTTTGCACGTTGTATTTTGCTAAGAGTGCGCGAATTCGTCATCCGAAAGTTTGGTTTGAATCTTGCTCCCTCTCTCTCTTTTTCTCTCTCTTGCTTTCCTTCTTTGTATATCCATAACCTGATCATGGTTTTACTTTGTTCGACTGATATTTAATATGAAAAACACTTGGGATAAATTTCCGCGCATTTCATTCTTTCATTCAAAAAATGCCGAACCACATCCATTTCATTATAATTTACTGCACTTGCAAATTGTTGTGGTCAATTAATGTCAACATGTTGCCATAAAATTTATATTCCAACACCGCGTCAGGAAGGGAGCCATCCACAGATAACCAACCAACATTGAATATTGTTAACAGGCCAATGGTTAAAATCGAAGCCACAAAAAACTGACCGTTTTTTTTTTTTGCAACAGGATATTTTTGCAACAAAAATACACAAAAAAAAAAAAATAACAAGCCAGTGGTTTAATGATACATTTTATGAATGCATGTCTGCTTCTCACTCTCTGTCAATCCGCCCGTCCGTTTGTCTGTCTATCAGCTCGTCTGCCTGCACATTTGCGGTCCTTGGCCCAGCTATTAAACATTGAATCGCTGTGATGGTTATTTATTTGGAATTCATTTAACCAGAAAGCTGGAAAGATTCATTGAGGATTTTTAATTGTATTAATATGCACATTAAGCACAATAAAGTCACATTTAAATAATAAGGCATTCATCAGTATGATTTCATAAATCCATATGGGAATAAAGACTGCCGCGAAAAAAAAAAAAAAATTAAAAAAAGCAACTTTAAAGAAGTTAACAACTTGAAAGTGTGTTGGATATCCAGGGCCCAGGTTCATGCAACCCCACACGATTGTCTAAAAGACTACACTAGACAGAAAACAAAAATATCTGATATATTCTTAATGATTGGGAGTAATTATAATACTTTCGATACAAAAAGTATTATTTCGGGGCGTTAGGCAGGCAGTCTAAAACAGATCTCAGTCCCTGGGTTCTCAATGAAGACACCCATCCCCACTCTGTCCCCTAGCTTTGATCTATCCGTATAATATGATCAGATGACAACACTAGCGTTCCTTCAATTCAAGACCGGCAGTGCCTCACACGCGACCTCAAGGTTCATTTCAGTTATCCGCCTGCAGAACCGTATTATGGTCAGGCAGTCTAAAACAGATCTCAGTCCCTGGGTTCTCAATGAAGACACCCAGGCCCACTGTGTCCCCTAGCTTTGATCCATCCGTGTAACATGATCCGTCCAACAGATGGCAACACTAGGGTTCCTTCAATCCAATATCAGCAGTGCCTCGCTATCGACCTCAAGTTTCATTTCAGGTATCCGCCTGCAGGACCGTATTATGGTCAGGCCGTCTGAAACAGATCTCAGTCCCTGGGTCCTCAATGTATAGGACAGACAAGCCAACTCTGTCCTCTAGCTTTAATTCATCCGTTTAACATGATCTTCCAGATGGCAATACTAGGGTTCCTTCAATCCTAGACTGTGCCGCTGGCACCAGTGCCTCGCACTCGACCTCAAGGTTCATCTCAAATATCCGATCGGAAACCTTTTCCCTTCCTTCCAGGTTTCATATCGTCGCCTCGATTATACGCGATGGTATGAGCTGCTCCCATCCTCAATCCATTCTCCCATCGCCTTTCGTCTCATAGCCGCAGTGGCTGCCTCACACTTAATCTGTATGTCAATGAGTAGGATATCTAGAATAGTCTCCAGTGCGCTAGTGGGCGTGATCCTCATCGCTCCGACTATGCCAAGACCACATGTTCTCTGAACCTGTTGTATGGGCCTTATGTTGCACTTTTTCCCCATTGCAGTCCACCAAACTACTGAGGCGCTCCTGTAGAACCGGTGGACTATCCTCGGATTCAGGCCCCATTTCAAGTCTACGGACTATCTACATAGCAACCAACCTAGCACTCAGTATGCTTCTGAATATTACACTTCCAATTCAGTTTCCTGACCTTGTCATACATCGAAATCGTGTTATTGAGGAAACGTGGTGCGTTAAATTGGCCCACCTTCGTCTTCCTCGTGAACAGGCATATTTCAATTTTCTCTGGGTTAACATTATGGCCTCTGAGTCTAGCCCAGTCATATGCCATATGCAAGACCCTTTCGGCCTTTCTGCATGTCTGGTTCTGGTCTATAGCCCTCCGAAGTGGTATAACATCGTCTGCGTAGTAGACATGCTCAAATCCCTCCTCAGTCAGCATCCGTAATAGGTCCTATATGGAGGTCACCGTAGAAGAGGCGATAAAATGCCCCCCTATCCTAGTCTTCCCAGTCTAGAAAAAGACAGCCTTGCTCCAGTAGTACGCCCAACTCTACACGGAGAATTGATCAATGCCAACCACAAGGGTCCCTTCGTCCTTCAGCTCCCTGTAATGACCCTCCCACTTCTCAACATGCTTTCCGTCCCAAATGTATTGCCCTGTCCCTTGATGAAGACCGTCGCCTTTGTGAGCTGAGGGATGTCCATCTTTCGCGCCAGGTCGAGGTTTGCGCTTTCCCAGGAACGTGGATTCGCTCTTCACCTCCCTGTGAAAAACCTCCCACTTCTCTGCGACAAAACCTTGGTTTTGCTTGCCCAAGAATCCCAACATGCGTTCCGTCCTAAATTTACTGCCCCGTCCCTTGATGAAGACCATGGCCTTTGTGAGCTGGGGGATGTCCATCTTTCTCACCTGGTCGACCTTTGCGCTTTCCCAGGAAGTGTGGATACCTCTGACGAGCTGTTTGACGGTATCAATACATTCCGCTGACACAAAGCGCAGCGTCCCCTCTATACCCGCATCATTATTTTTAAGGGTGGACTCTACAGTTTTCCACACATGTTCGAAAATCCGATCGTTAACTAGATCCTCCACTTTTAACCGATGATCTGGTGGAATCCTATCGTATGCACTGCCAATATTGATGACTGCAGAAGTCAGCTTATCTCTGTTGTGCTTCCTTGCCACTCTGGCGTAGGAGGGCGGCTCCCTACCATTCTCAGCGACCATATTCCCCTTCCGTGATGCCTGTGGACTCCTTTTGGAAGTCAGAGTCCTCCATGAAGACTCAGGGGCCGTGCACGCTTCCTTTGTTTCCGATCCGACTTTGTCTACCTCTGCAGGACACTGTTTGGAGTCTCCAATGCGGGATGACTGGCTTGGTTTTCCCAGAGTACTTGAAAGCGGGGAGCTCTTATTCTTCTTCAGCATTTTAGCAAAGTTATGCTCTTGGGGAAATCTGATTCTTTTTCTGTTTTCCTTTACTGCCCCGCCCCCTGATGAAGATCGTCGCTTTTGTGAGCTGGGGGATGTACATCTTTCTCGGCAGGTCGAGCTTTGCGCTTTCCCAGGAAGCGTGGATACCTCTGACAAGCTGATTGACGTTATCAACACATTCGCCGATGCAAAGCGCAGCGTAAAGATGTCCCCCTATACTCGCAGCTAATCATTTGTAAGATTTCCACACACGTTCGAAAATCGGATCGTTAACCAGATCTTTAGCTTGGTTTTCCTTTTTCTTCTTCAGCATTCTAGCAGTGTTATGCTCTTCGGGAGATCTGATTCTTTTTCCAGCTTCCGCAGAAGTGCTTGGAATGCCAGTTCTATCCCTTCCGGCATTCTCCACTTTCGCCCGATTGCGCTGCCGATACATACTCCTCTGTCTCCTTTGTCGTGTCCCGGATCGCTTTTTCGGTCTGCTTCTGAGTTTAGCAAAACCATCGCTCAATTCTGCCGTCATCCTGATGCCCTCATCTCTCGATTCGGCTGCGGTGACTGTTTCATTGACACCGTCGCTGTCTGAATCCGAGTCGGAAACACCACCATTACTTTAAAGCTGGGGACAAACTTTGCATCCCTCTGGTTTATCCGACTCTTCCTCATTAATTAGTCTGACGACTAGTTGTGCGCTTCGAGTATTACTCTCGACTACAGGTGCCAATGCACCCACACCTAAAGGAGGGGAGAACAACACTCTACGATCTGACGCCACCATCGCAGCTGTTGTGTCTTTGGAGTCCATTTCTAGCCTACTCCAAAATGGTAGTATCTATTCCTAGATACGTAATCGGTAGTATCTATTCCTAGATACGGATATTTTTTCTTTGAGGAGCGAGATAAAAACTCGTCCGCTCCACTCAACGACTACGACTTACACTTGCATGTAAGTCAATCTTTTTTTTACTGGATTCAAGCAAACTGTTGATATTCTTGCTAAGTTTTGTTTGTTGAACTTATCTTCTTTTTTAAAAATTCGTTCCTTCCATTCTTCAAGTTCTTCCATTCATACTTACTATTATTCTTCCCACTATACCTTCGCCAGTACTTCATTTTACCATTTTGTCTATATTTCCATTCATTCTATTGGTTGTCGTTCTATCTTTTCTTTGGAGTAGCTTTCAGCGCATCCTTATGTCGTCCTTCGTCTGTCTTTCGTTCATCCATGACATTATCATTAAAGTCTTTTCCGAATAACCGTCCTTACTTCCCAGATTTTTTGTGTCTTCTATTTATTATGGTTATCTATTGTTCCTTGAAATGGTCGTCTTCCTTAAAGAGGTCATCTTCATTCTACCTTAAAAAATTTCCACCAGTTCTTCTGCGTTTCTTCTTTTAAACTTTATTAGATTGTTGTTGTTCCTTCGTCATTTTAGCTCCTCAAGAGAAAATCCTTCTAACGATGGTTGTGAGAAGACTCAAATGCGTTCGTCTTTCCCTATGTTTTTTGCCTCCTTTCCATTTGAGTTCTAATTCATCTTTCATTGTGACAATATCATATAATTCAATTAGCAACTTTCGTTTTGGGTGCGTCTTCCATGAACTGGCTTCTTGGTACCAAATTCTATTCTTCTGTTTTTCCACTCTGCTCCATCTTTTATGGTTCATTGTCTATAAATCTCATCGATATCGTCCTTTGTATGGCTCGTTGGCACTGGAGTAGCTATAAAAAATGGATAAGCATAAATAAGCCCTGGAATACACGCCATGGAGTAGCAGTGTTAATATGTCAACAAAGGAAGAGGATATGGGTACACTTCGTGATACCCTTGCAAACCTAAAAACCTTTAATGCCAAAAATAACCAAAAGACTTGATGTAAACAATGACACACACCTTGGCCTCATGTCGTTTAAAATATGGGGCTTGCGTTTGAGTAGGACCTCAAAACAAAAACGCGCGCAGAAACCACTGCTATCTCCATGATAGTATGTATCAATGTCATCATCATCTTGGAAAAAAATTTCAACGATTTCCAAAAGAGAAGCACAAATGCACCCATCGAGGTATAAAAAATTCTGATATCTTTATTTGGCACTTAAAAGTGCTCAACACCGTTTGCGCCGCCTATGAATGCAGCCACCAAAAGGTGGGCCAAGCCAGACGACGAAGGTGTTGACTTAGTCAACGATGATGATGTCGGCATGGATGAGTTGTATCATGGCCATCATGCTGCATCTGCATCGGCATCCGCATCAGCTTCACCACAACTACAGCACTTTTGCACATTGAAAGTGGAAATTGTTCCAGCTACACCACCATGTCAACGGGCGTATGGTTTAACATAATTTATGTGGTGGCTTGACGGTGGCGGCATTGAGATACAGGTGTGACAACATGAGATATCATTCCAGCAACGGGGCATCCTAAAGATAACTTTATTGCCTTTACCCGTTGTGTACATAGTTTGTTGATATATTTATTTTTTAAAGCCACTACTATGATGGTGCAGGGTATTACAACTTTCTGAGTTTGTTTGAAACACCGTAAAAGAGAAAAATTGAGCTTATAAGTGAAATTAGTTTATAAAAGCTACTTTTATGAGCCCTTGATATTGAATTGAGTAATCAGTTTTATGGAAATGTCATCCTCTTTAGACCATACGCTATACAAATGACAAAGGGTCTAATTTAACTCACTGCTCCCAATTTTGAATTGGAATCATAAATACTCTTTTGACGAGAACAAGAAGTCAAATCAAGGGATGGGCTTATCGGGGTCAAATCAAAAAATAGTCCGATATAGCCCATCTTCAAACTTAAATTGTTTTTGGTAAAACAATTTATCTGCACAATATTTCAGCTGAATTTCTTATTTTGTTAGACTTTAGCTTGTATTCAACACAAAGACGGACGAACGGACATTTGAATTCCCTGCCTCCGTTTTGTCATTCTTCCTTGACCATATTCTCAATCATTTTTCCGAAAATTTTATGATCCATGCCAAATATCAACCGAATAGGTCAATAAATAGTTGTAGCCCCTTGTTTCGCATATCCTACTGTCCGTCCTTCCTTCTGTTCTTATTTTCTTCTTTGATATTAAAGTCGTCTCCATTCTGCAAATTCCTTTTCTTCCATACATGCTTTAATTTTTCTTATCGGAATTTTCTATATCCATTACGCATTCTTATATTTAATTCCCAGCGCACATTTACTGCTCTTCTGTTCACACATCCTCCTCCAGAAGGATAGAATATCCTTTTGCTCACAGTTCCATCTATATTTTTCTTCCGATTATTTCGAAAATGTTTACATTTCTACCCTGTCCACCAATTCTTCCGCTTTGTCTTTCGTTCGACTAATCTTCATTCTGTGCATCCATCCATATGTCCATTCTTTCTTTCTTCATTATAAACAAACTTCCATCATTATACCTTTTATCCATTAATTTTTTCTGCCGTCCATCCTTCATTCAGTTGATGCTTGCATTTCACGAAGTTTTCAACCTTCTGTCCACTTTCCATCCATCCTTCTATCTCACATTCACATCCTTCGCCACACCCAACAATCCTTCCATCCATTCTTCAATTCATCCTTTCATCAATACGTTTTATCATCCATCCATCCATCTATGCATCTTTTCATCCACCTTTCCATCCAGCCTTCCACCCATCTATCTTTCTTTTTATCCATTCATCCTTCGATTCGATTCATCCTTCCATCAATCCATCCTTTCACCCATTCATTCTTCTAAGCATCCTTTTATCCACCCACCCTTTCTATCCATCCTTCCATCCATTCTTCCATACATCCGTTCATCCATCCTTCAATTAATCTTTTCACCAATCTTCTTTGTTCTTTATTAATACATCCATACTTCCACCCTTTCATCCTTGCTTCTACCCAACCCTCCATCCATCCTTCCATACAATCTTCCATTCATCTTTTCCATTAATGCTTTTACCCAACAATCCATCCATGCTGCTATTCATATTTCCATTCATCCATCCATCTTTTCAACCATCCTTCTATCCATGCTCCCATCCAAGACTCCATCCATCATTCAATCCATCTTTGCACCTATTCTTCCGTCTATCCCTCCGTCCTTACATTCTTCGATAAATACTTCCATTCATTTATTTACCCTTTCTTCCAACCATACGTTCTTCCGTCCATTTATTCTTCCATCCATCCATCCTTCCACCCATTTGTCCTTACATCCTCTTTTCCATCCACTCTTCCATCCATCCTTTTATACATACTTCCATGCATCGCTTCATCCAACCTTCCATCCATCCATTCTTTCATCCATCCTCTCATCCATGCTTTCATTCTTCATTTTAACAATGCTTCATCCATCCAACTTTTCAACTATCCTTCCATCCATGCTCCCATCTATCTATTATTCCATCCATCCATCTTCAATTCCTCCTTCCAACTATCCTTTCATCATTTTTTTCCTTTCATACAACGACTCTTCCACTCACTCCTTGATTCATTCTTCCATCCTTCCATCCATCCTTACAATCATCCTTACAATCATCCTTCAACCTTCCTTCCATCCATCTTTGGATTGACATCCGTCCGTCGTTCAATTCATCCATCCTCTCATCTATTCTGTAGTACATCCCTCCAACCATGAATCTTTCCATACTAAAATTTTTCCAAACCACACTTCCATCCTTCCATCCATCCTTTCATCTATCCTTTCATCCATCCATCCTTCCTTCCATCCATCCATCCATCCATCCTTCCATCCATCCTTCCATCCAACCTTCCATCCATCCTTCCATCCATCCTTCCATCCATCCTTCCATCCATCCTTCCATCCATCCTTCCATCCATCCTTCCATCCATCCTTCCATCCATCCTTCCATCCATCCTTCCATCCATCCTTCCATCCATCCTTCCATCCATCCTTCCATCCTTCCATCCTTCCATCCTTCCATCCTTCCATCCATCCATCCATCCTTCCATCCATCCATCCATCCATCCATCCATCCATCCATCCATCCATCCATCCATCCATCCATCCATCCATCCATCCATCCATCCATCCATCCATCCATCCATCCATCCATCCATCCATCCATCCATCCATCCTTCCATCCATCCTTCCATCCATCCTTCCATCCATCCTTCCATCCATCCTTCCATCCTTCCATCCATCCTTCCATCCATCCATCCATCCTTCCATCCATCCTTCTATCCATCCATCCTTCCATCCATCCTTCCATCCATCCTTCCATCCATCCTTCCATCCTTCCATCCTTCCATCCATCCTTCCATCCTTCCATCCATCCATCCATCCTTCCATCCATCCTTCCATCCATCCTTCCATCCATCCTTCCATCCATCCTTCCATCCATCCTTCCATCCATCCTTCCATCCATCCTTTCATCCATCCATCCTTCCATCCATCCTTCTATCCATCCATCCATCTTTCCATCCTTCCATCCATCCTTTCATCCATCCTTCCATCCATCCTTCCATCCATCCTTCCATCCATCCTTCCATCCATCCTTCCATCCATCCTTCCATCCATCCTTCCATCCATGCATCCTTCCATCCATCCTTCCATCCATGTATCCTTCCATCCATCCTTCCATCTATTCTTCCACCCATCTTTCCATCCATTCATCCATCAACATTTTCATCAATCTTCTTCAATCCTGACATCCATCATTTCAACCATCCTTCTATCCATGCTTCCATCCAAGCTTCCATCCATCTTTCCACCTATTCTTACGTCCGTCCATATATCCCTCCGTCCATACATTCATTCTTTTCTTACATACTTCCATCCATTCTTCCATACATCCTTCCTCCAATTCTTTCATCTATTCTTGCATCCATCCGTTAATGTTTCTATCTATGCTCCCATCCATGCTTCCATCTATCATTCAATCCATCTGTCCTTCCATCCATCCTTGCTCCATTCATACTTTCATCCATACTTCCATTCATCCTTCCATCCCTCCATCCATCCTTGCAACAATCCATCCATCTATCCATTCATCTTCATCCCTCTTTCCATCATCTATCCTTTCATCAGATCATCTTTCCATTAACCCATTCTTCCATCCATCCTTTAATCAATACTTCCACCCATCCTTTGATCGATTTATTCTTCCAACCATCCTTTTACCCATCCTTCCATCCATCTTTCGATCCGTTCATGGTTCAAGTCATCTACCCTTCCATCAATCCATTCATACATTCGTCCAACCGTCCATCCTTCCATACATCATATATTCCATCCATCCTTTCATCCATACTTCCATCTATCATTCCACCCATTCTTCCGTCCATTCGTCATTTCATCTATCTAAGCTTCCGTCCACCCTTCCATCGATTTATCCTCCCATCCATTGTTCTATAAATCATATCATCCATCGTTCCATACATCCCGCCATTCATCTTCCCATCCATCCATCCTTCCATCTATTCATCCCTCCATCCATTCTATTATCCGTCCTTTTAACCATACTTTCATTCAGTCTTTTGTCTACACTTCCATTCACCTTTCCGTACATCTTTCGATTCATGTATCCATCCATCCTTCCTTCCATCCATATTTTCATCCATCCTTCCATTCATCACTCCTCTCATCAATCCATCCGGGCTTACACCCATCTTTCAATTTATCCTCCCATCCATCCTTCTTCCCATCCTTTCATCCATCATTCCATTCTTTCTTTCATCCTTCCATCTATGCTTTCATCCATCATTTTAAACATCCATCGTTCAATTCATCCTTCTATTCATTCCAACATTGATTCAACCTTCCATTCTCAAATTCTTTTATCCCTCCATCCATTCTTTCATTGTTCTATCCACCCTCCCCGCCATGCATCTATCCTCTCATTCTTCCGCCATCGTTCCAACTATCCATCCATTCTTCCATCTATCCTTCCATCCATCCTTCCAATCATCCTTCCATCCATCCTTCCATCCATCCTTCCATCCATCCATCCATCCATCCTTCCATCCATCCATCCATCCATTCATTCTTCCATCCATCCTTTCATTCAGTCTTCTATCCATACCTCCACTCATCCTTCCATACATCTTTCCATTTACGCTTCCATCCATCCTTCCATCTATCCTTCCATCCGTCATTCCATACATTCCTCCCTCATCCATCCACCCGTCCTTACACCCATCTTTAAATTTCATTCAGCTTTCCATCCCTATATCCATCCATCATTCCATTCTTTCTTCCATCCTTCCATATACGCTTCCATCCATCTTTCCATACATCCTTCCATCAATCCTTTTAACCATCCATCGTTCTATTCAACCTTCTTTTCAGTCCTACATTAATTCATACTTCCATTCTCAAATCCTTTTATCCTTCCATCAATTCATTCATTGTTCTATCCACCCTTCCCGCCATGCATCTATCGTCTCATTTTTCCGCCATCGTTCCAACTATCCATCCATTCTTTCGTACTTCCATCTATCTTTTCATCCATCCTTCTACACATCCTTCATCCTTCTAACCATCCATCATTCTATTCATCCTTTCATTATGTCTTGCATTCATCCATTATCCCATTCTTTTATCCTTCCATCCATCTGTTCATTCATTTTTTCATCCATTAATCCTTCCATCAATTCTTCTACCATCTATGCACTATTCCATTCATTATTCTATCCATCCTTCGCTCCATACATCCATTCTCTCATTCTTCCACCATCGTTATATCTATTATTCCATCTATTATTCGGTCAATCCATCCATCCACCTTCCATTCATCCAATCTTCCATCCATCTATACTTCCATCCATCAAACCCTTGACTCAAAACCTTTCATTCGATCTATCCTTGCATTCATTCTTACATTAATTCTTCAGTTCAACGTTCCATACATAAATCTTTCCATTCTGTCTTGCATTCATCCATTCTCCCACCCTTTTATCCTTACATCCTTCGTTCCATTCATTATTCCTTCCATCAATTTTTTCACCCATCTTTCCATTCACCATTTTATTTATGCTTCCCTCCTTGCATCCATTCTCTCATTCCTCTACCATCGTACCATCTATCATTCTATCTATTCTTCTGTTTATTCATCCATCCACCAATCAATTTATCTGTCCACCCATCAAAGCCTTAACCCAAAAGCTTAATCTATTCGTCTAATCACCTTAAAATCCATCTTTTATTCGATACATCCTTGCATTCTTTATTTCATTTATCCTTCAGTTCAACGTTCCATCCATCAATCTTTCCATTCAACCTACTATTTATCCTTTTATTCATACTTTCATCCATACTTTCCATATATACCTCCTTTTATTCATCTTTTCATTCATCTTTTCCTTCATCTTTCTATTTATATTACATCTATCCTTCCACCTATCGATGCTTCTGTTTATCATCCATTCTTCCTTAATTTTATTCATCCATCCTTCCTTAATAGACAATGATCTTATTGCTCTGAGAGTGAAAAGAGAGCTTAAGTTTCATCCCTTTATCCATCTTTTTAGTTATTCTTCCACTCATCCTTCCATTGATCTTTGCATCTATCCTTCCTCCTATCCTTGCATCCATTCATCCTTCCACAATTGGCAACTTTATTGTTCTGAGAGTGAGAAAAAAAGCGCAACAGAAAGAGAGTGAAAGAGAAAGAATGTCAATATGTCAATAAAAGCGATCATTAGTTTATTGTTCTCAACATCGTGACATGATGTAGTGTTCCTATTGGTCGGCTTTGCAGCCACCATTGTCATGACTTGTTTACTTTTTATTTTCCCTGCTTGTTTTATGTTTATTGGCCAGGATTGCAATGCGACAGAGCATCAAGTTTTTTTTCGATATTGCAGTGATAACGCCTTGTCATTACAAGAAAATGAGATTTGTTAGCCACGTAGCTGACAGCCAAAGAAAAAGGGGCCAATAAGAGAGCATAAAATAAATATTGTAAATTACTTTCGAAAGAAAAGTAATTTATTTATTTATTTAATGATAAGATAAAAATCTCCCTAACGCCCCTGCTGCCGTTTGTGATTATGCGCCTTTGTGGAAGCGGAAATTTCAATCTGCTCGATTAATAGAGAAAGTATGAGATCTGAATACATAATTTATTTATATATTGTGTGGGGGAGAGAAGAACTCTTTGTATGATGAAGGAAATCGGGTTCAAAGATTTTGAGGAATTTTTACATTGCATGATTTGAAACTGACTTTGTTAATACATTTTCTCGGTAAAGAAAATAAAGTTTTAGTAGAAATATAGAGAAAGGCATTCTGTGACATTGATATTTTGGTTCATATTTTGTCATATTTTTCAAAAATTCCTTTTTTCTTTGCAGAATGTATTAAAAAGCTTTGTTTGTCAGAAAAGAATTTAGATTTTTAGAAAATGGAAGGAGAATGGCAACTCTTTGATTACATTACATTATTTTATAATTTCTCTTTTTTTTAGATTTAATTCCAAATTTAATTTCTTCTTCCCCAAGATGTTTAAAAATATCTCCTTATCAATCAAAAATACACCTTATTCCAATTAGTCGCCTAAGCCATAATTAACATTTTCAAGAAAATACAACGCAATTAAAACTTTACCAATTGAAATTGAAAAGCTTCAAATAAATAGTTACAGACCATGATAATAGGATTTTGGTTAAAATCTCCTTTCGAAATACTCGTTAACCATTGCGGTTGGTAGTAATTTGAAGTTTCTAGCCGTGAACAAATCTTTTAAATCTCTTTGCATTAACAAATTCCCAGAATAAAAGAAAAATCTTCAGAATATCTTCGTTTTCGCATTTCAATCACAATTAGTCCAACCCCAAAAACCCTAAAACTGTAATTGGCAATAACTGTAGCAATAAGACAAAACGAGCTGCTCATCCTGCAACAATAAAGAAGGAATGAATAGAAACCAATGCCTTTTTGGAGGGTATACTCATTCTTTGTTTTTTGTTTTTATTAATGAAATCTTTGGTAAATACTGAGTAAATTTTTCAATGCTTCCCTAAGATTTGACAATTATATGTCTTTACTTTGGCTATTTTGCATACTCTTGGTGGGGGAACAGGAGGGAAAACTATTTACCTTTGCAGAGTTGAGCTATTGGGCTATCAACAACAATGACGAACTTTTCCATTTTTAGGATGACCATGAAAACATAATTTTAAAAAGGTGTACAAAAATCAAAGAAGAGAAGAGAAGAGAAGAGAAGAGAAGAGAAGAGAAGAGAAGAGAAGAGAAGAGAAGAGAAGAGAAGAGAAGAGAAGAGAAGAGAAGAGAAGAGAAGAGAAGAGAAGAGAAGAGAAGAGAAGAGAAGAGAAGAGAAGAGAAGAGAAGAGAAGAGAAGAGAAGAGAAGAGAAGAGAAGAGAAGAGAAGAGAAGAGAAGAGAAGAGAAGAGAAGAGAAGAGAAGAGAAGAGAAGAGAAGAGAAGAAGAGAACAAGTAAGAGCGTGCTAAGTTCGGCCGGGTCGAATCTTATATTCCCTCCACCATGGATCGCATTTGTCGAGTTCATTGCGCAGTATCTCTTCTTAGGCAAACAAAGAATATTGAATAATAACTGTTATGCTATTGAAACTATATCAAGTTACAGTCCGATTCGGATCATAAATGAATGCTGATTATTGTAGAAGTCATTGTGTAATATTTCAGTTCATTCGGATAAAAATTGCGCCTTTTAGGGGCTCAAGAAGCAAAATTGGGAGATCGGTTTATATGGGTGCTGTATCAAGCTATTGATCGATTCAGACCATATTAGTTCACGCATGTTGAAGGTCATGAGAGAAGCCGTTGTACAAAATTTCTTCCTAATCGGATGTGAATTGCACCCTCTAGAGGCTCAAGAAATCAAGATCACAGATCGGTTTGTATGGCAGCTATATCAGGTTATGTACCGATTTGCGCCATACATAGCACAGTTATTGGAAGTCATAAAAAACCATCTCATGCAAAATTTCAGCCAAATCGGATGAGAATTGCGCGCCCTATTGGCTCAAGAAGTCAAGACCCAAGATCGGTTTATATGGCAGCTATATCAGGTTATGGGCCGATGTAGACCATACTTGGCACAGTTACTGGATATCATAACAAACCACGTCGTGCAAAATTTCATTCCAATCGGATAAGAATTGCGCCCTCTAGAGGCTCAAGAAGTCAAGACCCAAGATCGGTTTATATGGCAGCTATATCAAAACATGGACCGATTTAAACCATACTGAGCGCAATTGTTGGAAGTGATACCAAAACACCACGTGCAAAATTTCAGTCAAATCGGACGAGAATTGTGCCCTCTAGAGGCTCAAGAAGTCAAGACCCAAGATCGTTTTATATGGGATCTTCTTCTTGAGCCTCTAGAGGGCGCAATTCTTATCCGATTTAGCTGAAACTTTGCAAGAAGTGGGTTGTTATGACTTCCAACAACTGTGTCAAAGTCGGTCTATAACATAGCTGCCATATAAACCGATCTAGGATCTTGACTTCTTGGGCCTTTAGAGGTCGCAATTATTATACGATGTGCCTGAAATCTTGTACAACGACTTCTCTCATGACCTTTAACGTACGTGTAATATTTATACCCTACACCACCACTGTCGTACAGGGTATTATAGATTTGTGCATTTGTTTGCAACGCTAAGAAGGAGTAGAGCTAGACCCATCGATAAGTATATGGATCTGCTTAGAATCACTTCCTGATTCGATTTAGCCATGTGCGTCTGTTCGTCTATTATTCTTGTTATCAAGGTACAGGTCACAAAATTTTGCCCAAGTCTCTTTTTTGGTCCAAGGACGAACGCTATTGATTAAAAAAAAAATCGGTCCAGATTTAGATATAGCTCCCATATATATCTTTCATCCGATGTGCCCTTTTAAAGCTGTAGAAGCAACAATTTTGGTGCAATCCTTACAAAATTTGGCAAAAAAGTGTTTTTTTGACGTCCCAATATGTGTGCGAAATTTCATTGAAATCGGTCCAGATTTAGATATAGCTCCCATATATATCTTTCATCCTATGTGCCCTTTTAAAGCTGTAGGTCCGATCTTTACCAAATTTTGCGTGAGATGTTTCATGTAACATCCTAATACGTGTGCAAAATTTCATCATAATCGGTTCAGGTTTAGATATAGGCTCCCATATATAACTTTTATCCGATTTGGCCTATTAAGGCTGTAGAAGGCAAAATGTTGGTCCGATCTTTACCAAATTTGGAACGGAGTGCTTTTTGTGACGTCGCAATGTGTCCAAAATTTCATCAGAATCTGATCAGATTTCAATATAGCTCCCATGTATATCTTTCATCCGATATGGTCTTTAAGGGCTGTAGAAGGCACAATTTTGGTCCAATTTGTACCAATATTTGTCACATCCTAGTATGCGTGCAAAATTTCACTTTAGAATAACTTTTTATTGGCAACACTGTTTATGACTTAGATTTCATTGCCCCCCTCCTTAGCCTCATTGCATGTTGTGGTGACTATCTTATCTTTTGTGCTTAAAACTTTGCATTTTTAATTCCCTAAGAGTGTTTGGTAATTAATTTCTCTTTGGTCTACAGCATTAAAATTCACTTGGGCTTTGATAATTGTTTGGCGGGCAGGTGCCACGATTTGTTTGGTAAATTTTGCTGGAAATAATTAACACGTGGATGTCTGGTTATTCACAGTTGAATTGTGATTGCCTATTTCGATTGGAGGTGGTTTCGTGGAGGAGTGTCTTAAGTATATAAGACAAAAGTTCATTTATTTTGGGCAAGCTGTGAAAGAAATTCAAGGAATTTCATTAAATTTCAATGTTCTCACTTTTGCCAGTTTTGGGAAAAAGAGTTAATATTTGAAATTGGATATTGTGGAATATATTTACTAGGAAGCCTGGGGAACAGCACAGAGGTTGTGAACAAAAAGCTGCAAAGCTCAAATAGGACATTGACATCTGGTGACAAAAAGGAAATTGAGAGTGGGAATATGTTTTGCACCTCTGTTGTCGATTTTGTGCACAACCGTTTTCAATATTCAGTACAAATTTGCCAATGCATTACCCATCTGTAACAGCGAAATGAAGACTGGCATTCGGTGTTGATTATTAGACACAAAAAATTGAAAGCAGCCGTATTTAAAAGGTACCCACCAATGCTTATTGCAATTGCTAGATTCAGAATTTCCAATGAACATTCCATTAGGGAACAGGGGTTCAGAATGTTAACATTATTGAAATCTGTCTTGTTTGAGTCATTTTGTGGACCACCGTTGTCAATTTTATGCACGCCCGTTGTTAACATTGAATGAAATTCTAACAAGGAAATACTTATCTGTAATAATAAAATGTAGATTGGCATTCAATGAGCCTTCACAAACTTGACAACAGCTGTGCACAAATAGGAAATCACACGGCAATTGCGATAGTAATGTTCAAGGACGAATGTTACAGATTTCTTATTTCTAAAGCAAACGTGTTTGAACATTTTTATATAATTCAAATTTTATGCACGCCAGTTGTCAATTTTGTGCACTCCCGTTGTCTGTATGTCATTTTCTGACAACTTCCCTTTGTGGGTTAACATTCAGTTTTGCCAAAAAGTCTTTTACAAAATTGAGGACAGGCGAGCAAAAGGTTAGGTTAAAGTGGCAGTCTGCCATTAGACTCGCTTAGATGTTTTCGTCTATTGTGATACCACAGGAACAGAAGAAGGAAGATACCTTCTAGTTCCTATTGTTGACCCATCCAGATCGCTTTAAAAAGACCAACATCTTGCGAATGTTCATATCTGCTAAATCAGACAAGTTCTCAAAGAAACATGAACCATAAGCGGACCTCCTTCTGACTGCCAGTGCGGGACACACACACAGAGGGTGTTCTATAGTCTCTTCCTCTTCGATGTCCTCACAGCTTCGACAAAAGTCGTTATTGACAACCTTCAGTCTGTCAGCAATTTTTTCCGATTGGATAGTGACCTATCATGACGGACACAATGACTGAGACGTCTGTTCTAGACAGTGACAGCAAAGCGGTATACCTTCTCAAGTCTAGATTAGGTCACATTGTTTTTCGAATTCGCCAGCGCGTATGCTGCACCTTCTCTATGGAAAGTGCGGACATTCCATGTGCATATCCGCAAATCATGGTCCTATTGTCGTTTGCGTTGGTCATCAATGTGGGGGGGATCCACTTTTATGCCCACCACCGTAGGATAGGTGGTATATTCATTTTGTCATTCCGTTGGCAACACCCTATAAAGTACATATATTCTTGATCATCGTTATAATCTAAGACGATCTGGCCATGTCCTTCCGTCTGTCTGTTGTTAAGCTGAAACTTTGCAAAGATTCTTTTTTTTGTCCATAAGCTGGTTATGTACGCGGATGAGCTACATCGGACTATATCTTGATATAGCCCCCATATAGACCGATCCGCCGATCGGTCTATATTATCCGATTTTTCCAAAATTTGGGACAGTGAGTTGTGTTTGGACCCTTCGACATCCTTCTTCAATTTGGCCCAGATCGGTCCAGATTTGGATACAGCTGCCATATAGACCGATTTGCCGATTTAGGGTCTCAGGCCCATAAAGAGACAGGGAGTTAAGTTCGGCCCCTCGACATATTCCTGGAATTTGGACCAGATCGGTCTGGATTTGGATATAGGTGTCACATAGACCGATCTCCCATTTAAGGTCTTGCGCCCTTCGACATCCTTCTTCAATTTGGCCCAGATCGGTCCAGATTTCGATATAGCTGCCATATAGACCGATCCGCCGATTAAGGGGCACAGGCCCATAAAGGGACAGGGAGTTAAGTTTGGCCCCTCGACATATTCCTGGAATTTGGACCTGATCGGTCTGGATTTGGATATAGGTGCCATATAGACCGATACGCCGATTTAGGGTCTTAGGCTTATAAAGGCGCACTTATTGTCCGATGTCGCCGAAATTTGAAACAGTGAGTTAAGTTAGGCCCCTCGACATCTTCCTGGAATATGGCAGAGATCGGTCCAGATTTATATATAGCTTCCATATAAACCGATCTTTCGTTTTAAGGCCTTTCACCCATAAAAGCCGCATTTGTTGTCCGATTTCTCCCAAATTTGGGACAGTGAGTTGTGTTAGGTAATTCAACATCCTTCTTCAATTTGGCCCAGATCGGTTCAGATTTGGATATAGCTGCCATATAGACCGATCTCTCGATATAAGATTTTTGATTCATAATAGGCGCATTTAATGTCCGCTTTCGCCGAAATTTGAGGCAGTGAGTTGTGTTAGGTCCTTCGACATCCCTTTTCAATTTGGCTCAGATTTGTCCAGATTTGGATATAGCTGCCATATAAACCGATCTCTCGTTTTAAGGTCTTTCACCCATAAAAGCCGCATTTGTTGTCCGATTTCTCCCAAATTTGGGACAGTGAGTTGTGTTAGGTAATTCAACATCCTTCTTCAATTTGGCCCAGATCGGTTCAGATTTGGATATAGCTGCCATATAGACCGATCTCTCGATATAAGATTTTTGATCCATAATAGGCGCATTTAATGTCCGCTTTCGCCGAAATTTGAAACAGTGAGTTAAGTTAGGCCCCTCGACATCTTCCTGGAATATGGCAGAGATCGGTCCAGATTTATATATAGCTTTCATATAGACCGATCTTTCGTTTTAAGGTCTTTCACCCATAAAAGGTGCATTTATTGTCCGATTTTGCCAAAGTTTGGGATAGTGAGTCGTGTTAGGCCCTTCAAAATTTTTTTTTTTAGTTTGGCTCAGATTTGTCCAGATTTGGATATAGCTCTCATATAGACCGATCTCTCGATATAAGATTTTTGATTCATAATAGGCGCATTTAATGTCCGCTTTCGCCGAAATTTGAGGCAGTGAGTTGTGTTAGGTCCTTCGACATCCCTTTTCAATTTGGCTCAGATTTGTCCAGATTTGGATATAGCTGCCATATAGACCGATCTCTCGATTTAAGGTCTTGCGCCCATAAAAGGAGCATTTATTGTCCGATTTTGCCAAAATTTGGGACAGTAAGTTGTGTAAGGCCCTTCGACATCCCTTTTCAATTTGGCCCAGATCGGCTCAGATTTGAATATAGCTGCCATATAGACCGATCTCTCGATATAAGATTTTTGACTCATAATAGGCGCATTTAATGTCCGCTTTCGCCGAAATTTGAGGCAGTGAGTTGTGTTAGGTCCTTGGACATCCCTTTTCAATTTGGCTCAGATTTGTCCAGCTATGGATATAGCTGCCATATAGACCGATCTCACGATTTAAGGTCTTTCGCCCATAAAAGGAGCATTTATTGTCCGCTTTCGCCGAAATTTGGGACGGTAAGTTGTGTTAGGTCTTGTTTTGGATTTGGCTACCAAAAAGACCAATATTTTGTTCTACAAAATTGAACAGTCACTTATGCTTATTAGTCCTCTCAATTTCCATGACGAATTTGCTCCAAATCGGACCATCGGCATAAATTATGCATTTTTCACCTGATTATGACGAAAGATGGTTAACATATATACACGAGGTGGTGGGTAACCAAAGTTCGGCCCGGCCG
Source organism: Stomoxys calcitrans (assembly GCF_963082655.1). Classification (NCBI taxonomy): domain Eukaryota; kingdom Metazoa; phylum Arthropoda; class Insecta; order Diptera; family Muscidae; genus Stomoxys; species Stomoxys calcitrans. The sequence continues at coordinate 7,866,024 of NC_081556.1, forward strand.
AACATAACGCCTTTGTTTCTCATAGTAGTTCTCATAGTTTTCCGGGGGCGGGTTACTGGCCCAGCGCCCCAACCGCATGGGTTTTGTGGGATTGGACATGTATCCCTCGTTGTGGCGAACCGCTTGGATTCAGATCCGACGCTCGCCTCCAGCCGCCCCTAACATGGGAACAGACGCTCATGTTGGCCATTGGTTATTTGAAGGCGCCAATAACTCGCTTTGTCATCTCGAGTATCATTGGCACTCAGTACTTAATTGAGGGCCTGTGCCACCTGAATCATCTCTGAGATTTTCCTTTCGAAAATCGCTGACTGCCCGCGGTCGAATTTGCAGCTACTCCGCATAACAGAGCTTTCCACCATCCGCAACCTGCGGACGCGCCCGGTAGCTTTCAGCTATGCTTCCCGTGGTAACGCGTCGGAGTTCAAAGTTCCAGCCTGTGTGGTGCTCATAGTTATCCCGTGTCGACCGGGCTTACTACGATTCCCAAATTAATGAAAAGTATATCTGAGGAGTACTTTTGTTTTTTTAAAGATTTTAGTTTCTTGGTATGCAGCCATACAGAAATATTTTTTTAATTTTTCTTTTTCTATGTTTTTAAGAAAATATTTTCCCAACCCAAAAAGTCTTGCCAAACAGCAGGAATCTTAAGCATTCGGGCTTAAAGTGGCGCCAAATGCTGACCACAACCTTAAAAAATTTTCAAATTTATGGCAACAGAACTTTTAAGCCTTTATCTTAAAAGTTCTCATGACAAACCTTTTAGAGCCTGGTTGGCTGATAACTTGTAAACAATTTCCAAAAAAAAAAAAAGAAAACTTCCAACGTCAAATGAAATGGTGTTTAAAAATCTCCCATAGTCCTCACTGCACGCACCATATTCTATCTCATAAATTCTTACCCATATCACCATCGTCATCGCCATTGCCATCATCATCTTCATCGTTCCAATTGAAATGGAATTGATGTGGAACCCCGAAATCGATAGTATTCTGTCGTTTGGTGCGAATAAAGCTTTACGCTAAATTTGTGGGGGGTATTTTGCATTTTTGGCGATTGGGTTTCTGGTTTCACAGTCAAATTCTCTGCATGGCTTGTCTTTGGTTAACGAATTTGGGTTATCTGACTTCATAAAGGAACATTTCGACCGACACGTTTTGCCCAAAATGCTTTGCAATCAGCCAAGCAACCAACATTTTGCCACCCTGCACTGGCTACGCAAAGCGACCATGACGATCGACTGGCACATGTGTGCGAAACTATAAATTTCAATGGAAATTGATATCTCTCTCTCTCTCTCTCTCTCTCTCTCTCTCTCCCTCCCCTTGTCTACCTGTGAGTTAATGAATAACTGCAAAACTTTATTCGACATTTGATATTAAAGTTCCTTAAGCCAATTCCCATAGACTCAGCCAACAAATATGTAGCTGGGAAGCACAGGCTATTACTGATGACTAGACTTGATTAAATTTGGATAAACTTGAACAACATTTCGCTGCTAAAGTCAAAACTATGAATGACATAAGCCCAGAGAGATAAGGCTTCAACTGACTTCAAAACAGAGAACCTTCTGTTGTGAAGTAAAATGACGGGTGTGATCAAAACTGAATTCGCAAGGAATGCAACGAGAATATATAAAACTTAGAATATGTCACAATGGGCTTAGATCTGCCGAGCGAAAATTTTTGAACTCTGACCATGGACGGTATTTCCCAAGACCTTGGGGAGTTTGCTTCCAGGTGGTAGTACAAAATGGGGATACAAGGGATATTCGCTAGGATTTTATATCAGGCCTTCAGTGTCTTAGATGGACATGCTAACCTATGCGCTTCCATGGCCTCCATAACCCGCTTTCGCTGAAATCTGGTACATTAAGTTATGCTTGGTCCCTTGGTATCCGTAGAGAATGGGGTAAATATCGGACTATATTTGGATATAACTGTCATATATGACGATCCGCGGATTTAAGGTCTCCAGCCCAAAAAAGGACCTTTCTAGCCGATTTTTCAAAAATTTGGCAAAGTGAGTTACGTAGGCCCCTTGGTATACTTAAGAGTATGGTCCAGAACAGACTTTATTTGGATATAGCTGACATATATACCGATATCAAGTATTAAGTTCTTGGACCCATAAAATCCGATTTTGCTGAAATTTTGAGCCATGAGTTATGTTAGGCCCCAGTATATCCGTAGTGTGTATGGCTTAGATCGGACTATATTTGGATATAGCTGCCATATATACTGATCTCCCAATTTAAGGTCATAGACCTATAACAGGGTAATTTATTTCCCAATTTTACTGAAATTTTGCGCAGAGATATTTGTTGGGCCTCTCGACTATCTTGCCGAGTATGATTAAGGCCGGATATAGCCCCACATCAACCAACCTCTCGATTTTATGTCTTCCGCACATTAATTTCCCGATTTTGCTGAATTTTTGCCAAGTGATTTTTGCTAGCCCCTCGATATCCGTGCCAGATATGGTACAGGTGGTATGCATTGACATCGAGGGGGCTTTTAACAATGTGCAGACCGACACACTGATCCAATCATTAGACCGGTACAGGTGGTATGCATTGACATCGAGGGGCCTTTTAACAATGTGCGGACCGACACACTGATCCAATCCTTAGACCGGTACCGGGGGGGACCCGGTCCTTAGAGACTGGATAAACCATATGTTAAGGAACAGGTGAATAAATTATGTGTCCCAAGGCATAAATACAATGGAGAAAATGACCAATACTTACTACGCCACAGGGGGCGTGCCCTGTGCCACTTTGTGCCAGAGAAGACTGAAATATGCCTGTTCACGAGGAAGACGAAGGTGGGCCAATTTAACGCATCACGTTTTCTCAATAAGACGATTTCGATATCTGACAAGGTCAAATAGTTAGGGGTGATTTTGGACAGGAAACTTAATTGGAAGTGTCACATTCAGGAGCATACTGAAAAGGCTCACAGATGTTGAGCACTATTTAAACGGGCTATAGGCTCGAAATGGGGCCTGAATCCGAGGATGAGCCAGTTCACTATCCTCGGATTCAGGCCCCATTTCGAGCCTATGGCGTATTTACATAGTGCCCAACATCTTTGAGCCTTCTCAGTACGCTCCTGAATTTGACACTTCCAACTCAGTTTCCTGTCCAAAATCACCCCTAACTACAGTAGGGGTGATTTGACCAATACTAACTTACACTTCAGTAGTTTGGCGGACTGCAATGGAGAAAAAGTGCAACATAAGGACCATACAACAGGTTCAGAGAACATGTTGTCTTGACATTGGCGGAGGTCCTCATGAGCACGCCCACTAGGGCACTGGAGACTACTCTAGATATCCAACCCATTGACATACAGATTAAATGTGAGGCAGCCACTGCGGCTATGAGACTTAAGGCGATGAGAGAATGGATTGAGGATGGGAGCAGCTCATACCATCGCGGTATAATCGAGGCAACGATCGGAAACCTGGAAGAAAGGGAAGAGGTTTCCGATCGGATACCTGAGATGAACCTTGAAGTCAAATGCGAGGCACTGCTACCATCGGCACAGTCTTGGATTGACGGAACCCTAGTATTGCCATTTGGAAGATCATGTTACACGGATGAATCAAAACTGGGAGAAAAAGTGGGCCTGCAAGTTTACATTGAGATCCCAGGGACTGAGATCTGTTTTAAATTGCCTTACCTTAATACGGTCCTGCAGGCGGAGATCCAGGCGATCACGGAATGCTTGAGGTACATCTTTACGGACAGTAAAATGGCCATAAGTGGAATAACAACCACGACGCTAAGCTCACGAACAGTCTTGGAGTGTAAGATGGCAAAATTCGTGTATTCTATGGTTAGCAAAATTCGCATCGTTTGGTTGCCGGGCCATAACGAAGTAAGGGGGAATGAAAGACCTGACGATTTGGCAGTAAAGGCCTGAGAACTGCTGTCGATACAGCCTTTCGGGTCTACGCAGTGAGATTTGACCTTTCGAAGCCTTTCGGTTCTACGGAGTCTTATTTAACCTTTCGAAGCCTTTCGGGTCAACGCAATCCGATTTAACGCATATAACACTGTGGAACAGTGAAACAGTCGGTAGGACGGCAAAAATCCTATGGGATGACCCATATCGTGAGAAGACTTGGCTACTATTGAAAGGAAGTAGGAAGGAGGTCAGTAAAGCTTTTGGTGTCATAACGGGACACATAGGACTATGAGCTCACTTATGCAAAATCGGGGCGGCAAGTGATGGCATGTGTATGTGTGGGACCTGTAGAGCATTTCCTATGTCACTGGCCGGCTTTCGCGGTTAACAGACACCGATACTTAGGTGGGGACACGATACCAGACATGAACCAACTTAGGGGAGTGCTATGGATAACAATTAAGGATCTCAAGTTTTCACTTCTTGAGACCCTAGAGGCCTCAATTTTCATCCGAACTAGCTGTCTAAGTCGAGTATATTCCGAATCGGTCTTTAAACGGATATAACCTCAATATAAACCGATTCGCGGTTTTGACTTCTTGAGACCCTAGAATCCTCAGTTTTAAGCCAATTTGATTGCAATTTGGCACAAAACCTTGTGTTTTGATTGCCAACGTCCGTGCTGAATATGATTCGAATATAAACTGATCCTCAGTTTTTAATTCTTGAGCCCAAGGACTTCTGTTTGGACTTTCATTATCCAAATCGAGTATGATTCAGATCGGGTTTTAAACTCATATGGCCCCCATATAAGCTGATCTCCAGTTTTGACTTCCTGAGCTCCTAGAGGCATCAATTCTCACCCAATTTAGGTGGAATTTTTTTTTTATTTTGGTTTCTTGAGCCCTAGAACTTTTATTTGGACTTTCATCATACAAGTCTAGTATGATCCGCATCGGTCTATGAACTGATATTGCCCCCATATCAACCAGTCCCCGGATTTGACGTCTTGAGTCTCTAGAAAACTCAATTTTTATCCGATTTGACTGAAATTTGGCACAAAAACTTCTAGTAGGACTTGCAATATCTGCGCCAAGTATAATCAGAATTGGTCTAAATACTGAATTCTTGAGACCAAAACTGAATTTTTGAGACTAAGGAAGCCGCAATTAATTCCGATTTGACTATTACAAACTAATTAATATACAAACTGAGACAAAAGAAGAAAATTTTTTTCGAAATCCATGGTGTTTGCTACTCAAGATTCCGCCCGGCCGGACTTAGATTAGGTTGAACAAGTAAGAGCGTGCTAAATTCGGCCGGACCGAATCGTATATACCCTCCCCCATGGGTCGCATTTGTCGAGTTCTATGCAGAGTATCTCTTCTTAGGCAAACAAAGAATATTGAATAACAACTGTTGTGCTATTGGAGCAATATCAAGTTATAGTCCGATTCGGACCATAATTGAATGCTGAAAATTGTAGAAGTCATTGTGTAATATTTCAGTTCATTCGCATAAAAATTGGGCCTTGTAGGGGCCCAAGAAGCAAAATCGGGAGATCGGTTTATATGGGAGCTATATCAAGCTATTGATCGATTCGGTCCATTTTAGAAACGTATATTAAAGGTCATGAGAGAAGCCATGGTACAAAATTTCTTCCAAATCGGATGTGAATTGCGCCCTCTAGAGCCTCAAGAAGTCAAGACCCGAGATCGGTTTATATGGCAGCTATATCAAAACATGGACCGATTTGAACCATACTTAGAGCAGTTCTTAGAAGTGATACCAAAACACTACGTGCAAAATTTCAGTCAAATCAGACGAGAATTGCGCCCTCTAGAGGCTCAAGAAGTCAAGACCCGAGATCGGTTTGTATGGCAGCTATATCAAAACATGGATCGATTTGAACCATACTTTGCACAGTTGTTGGAAGTCACACCAAAACACTACGTGCTAAATTTCAGTCAAATCGGACGAGAATTGCGCCCTCTAGAGGCTCAAGAAGTCAAGACCCGAGGTCGGTTTATATGGCAGCTATATCAAAACATGAACCGATTTGAACCATACTTTGCACAGTTGTTGAAAGTGATACCAGAAAGCTACGTGCCAAATTTCAGTTAAATCGGATGAGAATTGCGCCCTCTAGAGGCTCAAGAAGTCAAGACCCAAGATCGGTTTATATGGCAGCTATATCAGGTTATGGACCGATTTGAACCATACTTAGCACAGTTATTGAAAGTGATGCCAAAACACCAAGTGCAAAATTTCAGTTAAATGAGACGAGAATTGCGCCCTCTAGAGGCTCAAGAAGTCAAGACCCGAGATCGGTGTATATGACTGCTATACCGGATTATGAACCGATTTAAATCATACTAAACACAGCTGTTGGAAGTCACACCAAAACACTAAGTGCAAAATTTCATTCAAATCGGACGAGAATTGCGCCCTCTAGAGGCTCAAGAAATTAAGATCCAAGATCGGTTCATATGACAACTAGGTTGCCCAAAAAGTAATTGCGGATTTTTTAAAAGAAAGTAAATGCATTTTTAATAGAACTTAAAATGAACTTTCAAATATACTTTTTTTACACTTTTTTTTTCTAAAGCAAACTAAAAGTAACAGCTGATAACTGACAGAAGAAAGAATGCAATTACGGAGTCACAAGCTGTGAAAAAATTTGTCAATGCCGACTATATGAAAAATCCGCAATTACTTTTTGGGCAACCCAATATATCAAAACATGGATCGATTTGGTCCATTTATTATCCCAACCGACCTACACTAAAAAAAAGTATTTGTGCAAAATTTCAAGCGGCTAGCTTTACTCCCTTGAAAGTTAGCGTGCTTTCGACAGACAGACGGAAGAACGGACAGATGGACGGACGGACATGGCTAGATCGACATGACGATCAAGAATATATACACCTTATGGGATCTGAGACACATATTTCGAGGTGTTACAAACAGAATGACGTAATTAGTATACCCCCATCATATGGTGGAGGGTATAAAAACAGGGTGCGGATATTAATCCGCCCCATGGACATGGACGATTAAGTCCGACCGGACATACCACATTTTATTTGTTTGTCCTTATAAATCAATTTTTTCATTATTTTTTTTTTCATTAAATACAAATATCTGCTGACTTGGGTATACTCTAGGCCAGATACGTTTATTTATCGAAATTTATCTTCCACTATTAAAGAAGCTTTTAATATGACCCCATTTTCATTATTTTCGATGTCATTTAGCATCCCTTTATCACTTGAGGCCATTTTAAATGTTACTTTAATTGGAATGTTTAAGGCTTTGGCGGCTTCTTTGCAATATTCTCTGGTGGTATACGCATGGCCAACACTTTGATTTACGATTCACACAAAGTGGGCGTTTTTAATTATTTTTTTTTCGACATAAAAATGGTTAAAATGTCCACTTGCAGCATATGAAAGGTGAGAGAGAGAAAAAGACCATCCATAACTTGGTTCATCTTATTTTTATTGTTTTCTGAAATTTGATATCAACCTCATGCCAACAGACAGATAAAGGATAAACCGAGGCACAATCTTTACATTTTGCTTAGCCACTTTAACCGCAACAGGCTACAAATCGTTGCAATGTCAAGTAAGGCCATTCACTGCCTTCAACATTTTTAAGGAGAAAACGTGCCGTGCTTCCACCTTTAGCTGCTGCATTGACCAAAAGATAGACCCAACCATTCGAGACAATAAGAGCAACAAGGAAAAAATTAGCATTTAATGTTATTGTTAAGTGAACAAATAAACAATAAACACTACAAGAAAAAGAAACTACAAATCATGCCACACCAACATCATACACAACAACCACAACAACAAATGAATGGCAAATTTAAGGTGGTAAGGAGTAGGCAAAATGGAAAAGCAGGAACCCTAAATGGTGAAGTCTAGTCCTTACGACCCAGAATGAAATTTATGTAAAGACTCATTGTTCCTTAAAGATGGATGATGAATGGAATTCGAAAGTAATTTTTTAAAGAGCTATAGGGTAGTTAGAAGAACTTACATTACGATGCGCGATTCGTTATTGAAGAAGTACGGTCCAATGATTCGACCAGCCCATAAACCGCAGCAAACTGTGACTTTTTCTGGATGCATTGGTAGCTCTTGCAATGCTTCTGACTGATCTACACTCCAAAACCGACAATTCTGCTAATTTACGTTCCCATTGAGCCAAAAGTAAACTCCTTCGCTATACACAATTATCCGATAAAAAGTGGATGGACCATTTGGGGCGCAGTCACGTTTAACATTTGCATGAAATAATCTTCAAACATGACATTAAATGGACCGTAATATCGATTGAAATAAAGGTATCATGCATTTTTCTGAATTGTATGTTCTTTTTGAAGTACTGTTCCATAAATCTTAAAAAATCACCCTTTATTAAGCCAAAACCAAACTTTTGCCATTACTAAAGGTTCTCTGAAGAACTTTAGAGTCCTGCAATATCTACCTAACCTTCTAAATAACAAAATTTCTTAATTATCATGGAGAATATTCTAAAATAGAATCTCTTTTTCCATTATTGGTAACATTTTCGTTGGACATCATCTCTTGGAGAGTGTTACAAACTCCCTTACTTATTTTTTATATCCTCAATTCCATAGTAGCTGCAAAATATTTGTAGCTAAAGATAACCATAAAACCTCAAATTGACAATGAACAGAATATGTGCCTACATTTTTTTTTTGTTCTCATTGTGATTGTAATTTAATATTGCCATTTAAACAAGTATGTGGTAGACGATTTACAAATGAAGTAATAGTTAACATAACTAAAGGGGGTACACCTTTGGCGTGATACATTTTAGGGATATTTTAAGTAGCACGAAATTATTGACTAAGGTTTTGTTTTTCGAGTTTACTTTTTATACCCTCCACCATAAGATGGGGGGTATACTAATTTCGTCATTCTGTTTGTAACTACTCGAAATATTCGTCTGAGACCCCATAAAGTATATATATTCTTGATCGTCGTGACATTTTATGTCAATCTAGCCATGTCCGTCCGTCTGTCCGTCCGTCCGTCTGTCTGTCGAAAGCACGCTAACTTCCGAAGGAGTAAAGCTAGCCTCTTGAAATTTTGCACAAATACTTCTTATTAGTGTAGGTCGGATGGTATTGTAAATGGGCCATATCGGTCCATGTTTTGATATAGGTGCCATATAAACCGATCTTGGGTCTTGACTTCTTGAGCCTGTAGAGTGCGCAATTCTTATCTGATTGGAACGAAATTTTGCATGACGTGTTTTGCTATGATATCCAACAACTGTGCCAAGTATGGTTCAAATCGGTCCATAACCTGATATAGCTGCCGTATAAACCGATCTTGGGTCTTGACTTCTTGAGCCTCTAGAGGGCGCAATTCTTACCCGATTGAAATGAAATTTTGCACGACGTGTTTTGTTATTATATCCAACAACAGTGCCAAGTATGGTTGAAATTGGTCTATAACCTGATATAGCTACCATATAAACCGATCTTGGGTCTTGACTTCTTGACCCTCTAGAGGGCGCAATTCTTATCCGATTGGAATGGAATTTTGCACGACGTGTTTTGTTATGATACCCAACAACTGTGCCAAGTATGGTTGAAATTGGTCTATAACCTGATATAGCTACCATATAAACCGATCTTGGGTCTTGACTTCTTGACCCTCTAGAGGGCGCAATTCTTATCCGATTGGAATGGAATTTTGCACGACGTGTTTTGTTATGATACCCAACAACTGTGCCAAGTATGGTTGAAATCGGTCTATAACCTGATATAGCTACCATATAAACCGATCTTGGGTCTTGACTTCTTGAGCCTCTAGAGTGCGCAATTCTTACCCGATTGAAATGAAATTTTGCATGACGTGTTTTGCTATGATATCCAACAACTGTGCCAAGTATGGTTCAAATCGGTTCATAACCTGATATAGCTGTCATATAAACAGATCTGGGGATTTGACTTCTTGAGCTTCTAGAGGGCGCAATTCCTATCCGATTTGGCTGAAATTTTGCATGACGTATTTTATTTTTACTTTCAACAACTGTGTCAAATAAGGATCAAATCGGTTCATAACTTGATATAGCTGCCATATAAACCGATCTGGGATCTTGACTTCTTGACCCCTAGAGGTCGCAATTATTATCCGATATGCCTTCATGACCATCAACAAACGTGTTCATTATGGTCTGAATCGGTCTATAGCCCGATACAGATCCCATATAAATCGTTCTCTCTATTTTACTTCGTGAGCCCCAATGGGCGCAATTCTTATACGAATTGGCTGAAATTTTACACAGGTCTCCAACATATAATTTAATTGTGGTCCGAACCGGACCATATCTTGATATCGTTTTAATAGCAGAGCAACTCTTTTCTTATATCCTTTTCTACCTAAGAAGAGATGCCGGGAAAAGAACTCGACAAATGCGATCCATGGTGGAGGGTATATAAGATTCGGCCCGGCCGAACTTAGCACGCTTTTACTTGTTAGTATTAAGAGTGCACAGGAAGCAGGTCGGTGGTACAGTCCTCCTTGAGGTGGTACAGGAGGTCGAGATGTCTCTCCGACAGAGGGATTACACTTTGGCGGCCTTCTTGGATATTAAGCGGGCAATCAATAATGTGATTGGGGCTATAGGCGCCGCACTGGACCGCACCGGGATTCACCCCTTAATCTCACAATGGACAAATAATATGCTTCATGACAGAATTATTAAAGCAAACTTGGGAGATTGTGTGATCAGAAGGCGGATGACCAGAGGAACGCCCCAAGGAGGGGTGTTCTCACCGATAATGTGGAACCTCGTGATTAATGAAATCCTGATGATAGATCTCGGTGGGGACGGCACTAGGGTTATCGCTAATGCGAACGACGTCGTGTTGCTGGTACGAGGCAAGTTTCTGTGGACGATCAGCGAGATCATGGAAAGGTCACTTAGAAGGTTGTCGCAATGGGCTACCAGAAATGGGTTGAGGACCAACCCAGGGAAGACGGAGCTGGTGCTCTTTACTCGTAGATATAAGATGCCGGAGTTCAGACTACCGTCCTTGCACGGGGCCACCCTGCGGCTGTCGAAGGAGGCGAAGTACCTAGGCATAATCCTCGATTCGCAACTCTACTGGAAGCGGAACACCAAAGAAAGAAGCCGTAAGGCACTGTGCGGTTTTTACTCCTGCAGGAGGATGTTCGATAGGAAGTGTCTTGTGCGAACGACGTCGTGCTGCTGGTCCGAGGCAAATTTCTGTCGACGACCAGCGAGATCATGGTAGGGTCACTGACGAGGTTGTCGCAATGGGCTACCAGAAATGGGTTGAGGACCAACCCAGGGAAGGCGGAGCTGGTGCTTTTTCCGCGTAGATATAAGATACCGGAGTTCAGACTACCGTCCTTGCACGGGGCCACCCTGCGGCTGTGGAAGGAGGCGAAGTACCTAGGCATAATCCTCGATTCGAAACTGTACTGGAAACGGAATACCGAGGAAAGAAGCCGTAAGGCACTGTGCGGTTTCTACCCCTGCAGGAGGATGTTCGGTAGGAAGTGGGGGTAGGAAGTGCGGCTGTCGAAGGAGGCGAAGTACCTAGGCATAATCTTGATTCGCAACTGTACTGAAAGCGGAACACCGAGGAAAGAAGCCGTAAGGCACTGCTAGCTTTTACTCCTGCAGGAGGATGTTCGGCAGGAAGAGGGGGGTGGGGGGGGGGGGTATGACTCCCAAGATGATTAATTTGATGTATACGGCCTATGGAGCCCTGGCATGGTTGGATGCCGTAGGGAAGAGCATGCGTGCGAATCAGTTCGAGAAGGTACAGAGACTGGCCTGCGTCCGGATCACAGTGCTGAGATCCGCACCGCAAGCAGACCTGGAGGCAATGCTGGATATGCAACCCATTGGGGCCTATATTTGGAACTGCGCCGCCAGGGTCGCATTTAGGCTGAGAGAGCTCTGCATGCTGAAGGAAGATGGTTGCGGTCACAGTTCGATTCTGGGTGTTATGGATGCGGAGGGTAGACTGAGGAGGATCTCCGACTACCTGGCACAAGTGTCGACTGTAGTGAGGGCATACGCAAATCGATTTCCTAAAAGGGACGAATGGAGGGCGAATGGTGTAATTGAGCAGGATGAGACCTCGATCTGGGACTGGGATTGGGGGTCTACTCTGATGCACTCAATATCAGTATGTCTGTGAGACTGCCGGACGAGTGTACGGTCTTTCGGGCAGAGTTCTGTGCCATTGCAGTAGCCGCAAGAGAAATTCTGGTAAGGGGCCTACCGGGGTCGGAGATGGTGAGGTCGAGATGCTTGGCGGACTGTTTGGAATCCCTGGATAGGCAGCGGGCCCACGATGTGACGCTGACATGGGTTCCTGGGCATGCAGTAGCCGCAAGGGGCCTACCGGGGTCGAGGATGGTGAGGTCGAGATGCATGGCGAACAGTTTGGAATCCCTGGATAGGCAGCGGGCCCACGATGTGACGCTGACATAGGTTCCTAGGCATGAGGGGATTCCAGGGAATGAGAGGGATTCGTCCGCCAGCAGGGGTTCGTTTGCGCCGGGAGGACCAGATGGCTCCAAGATGGAGTCAGGGACTGGATTGGGGGTCTACTCTGATGCACTCAATATCAGTATGTCTCTGAGACTGCCGGACGAGTGTACGGTCTTTAAGGCAGAGGTCTGTGCCATTGCAGTAGCCGCAAGAGAAATTCTGGCAAAGGGCCTACCGGGGTCGAGGATGGTGAGGTCGAGATACGTGGCAGACTGTTTGGAATCCCTGAATAGGCAGCGGGCCCACGATGTGACGCTGACATGGGTTCCTGGGCATGGGGGATTCCAGGGAATGAGAGGGATTCGTCCGCCAGCATGGGTTCGTTTGCGCCGGGCGGACCAGATGGCTCCAAAATGGAATCAGGGACTGGATTGGGGGTCTACTCTGATGCACTCAATATCAGTATGTCTCTGAGACTGCCGGACGAGTGTACAGTCTTTTAGGCAGAGGTCTGTGCCATTGCAGTAGCCGCAAGAGAAATTCTGGCAAAGGGCCTACCGGGGTCGGGGAGGGTGAGGTCGAGATGCGTGGCGGACTGTTTGGAATCCCTGAATAGGCAGCGGGCCCACAATAAGACGCTGACATGGGTTCCTGGACATGCAGTAGCCGCAAGAGAAATTCTGGCAAAGGGCCTACCGGGGTCGAGGATGGTGAGGTCGAGATGCGTGGCGGACTGTTTGGAATCCCTGGATAGGCAGTGGGCCCACGATGTGACGCTGGCATGGGTTCCTGGGCATGAGGGGATTCCAGGGAACGAGAGGGCGGACGAGTGCGCCAGGAGGGGTTCGTTTGCGATGGGCGGACTAGTCATCGGTCTTGCCTACGTGCCAATTGTCGAGCTACTGAACACAGGCGGCGTCGGTGGCGAGGTTGAACACGGTAGATGGTTGCCGGACTGCGAAGGCTTTATGGCCGGTCATCGACCGGAGGAGAACGAAGGAATTGCTGGCATTCGGTAAGAGGTCGAAGAGTACTTTGTTAGGGGTGGCTCCAAGATGGAGTCAGGGACTGGATTGGGGGTCTACTCTGATGCACTCAATATCAGTCTCTGAGACTGCCGGACGAGTGCACGGTCTTTTAGGCAGAGGTCTGTGTCATTGCAGTAGCCGCAAGAAAAATTCTGGCAAGCGGCCTACCGGGGTCGAGGATGGTGAGGTCGAGATGCATGGCGGACTGTTTGGAATCCCTGGATAGGCAGCGGGCCCACGATGCGACGCTGACATGGTTTCCTGGCCATGAGGGGATTCCAGGGAATGAGAGGGTTTCATTCGTCAGGAGGGGTTCGTTTGCACCGGGCGGACCAGATGGCTACAAGATGGAGTCAGGGACTGGATGCACTACTCTGATGCACTCAATATCAGTATGTGTCTGAGTCTGCCGGACAAGTGTATGGTCTTTTAGGCAGAGGTCTGTGTCATTGCAGTAGCCGCAAGAGAAATTCTGGCAAGGGGCCTACCGATGTCGAGAATGGTGAGGTCGAGATGCGTGGCGGTCTGTTTGGAATCCCTGGATAGGCAGCGGGCCCACGATGTGACGCTGACATGGGTTCCTGGGCATGAGGGGATTCCAGGGAACGAGAGGGCGGAGGAGTGCGCCAGGAGGGGTTCGTTTGCGCCGGACGGACCAGTCAGCGGTCTTGCCTACGAGCCATTTGTCGAGCTACTGAACACAGTAGAGGGGATGGCCTGGGCGGCGTTGGAGGCGAGGTGGGTCACGGTAGGTCGTTGCCGGACTGCGAAGGCGCTATGGCCGATCATCGACTGGATGAGGACAAGGAAATTGCTGGCCTTCGATAAGAGGTCGATGAGTAATTTGTTAGGGGTCATAACCGGACCGGATTCCGCCCAATGACTTCTGTGACTCCACGATATGGATGAGACTATTGAGCACTTGCTTTGTTCCTGTCCGGGTCTGCAGAGACGTAGGCTTTCCTTTCTGGGGAGCCATTTTTCTGTGATCTGGGTGAACTTGGGAATGTACCTCTGGTATCTCTCCTGAAGTTTGTTTAGGGATACCACTACTAAAGTTTGTTTAGGGTACCACAATGGGTCAAACTGGCCTCCGAGTGAACTCACCCTTGGTGGGCGACCCTTTTAACCTAATCTTACCTGGCATAACGTTCGGACTCGGTTATTAAAAGAAGGAACTTATTTTTCAGATAAAATTTGAACCATTGATATGAGGAAAGTCTCCCATATTTCCTAATGGCATGCTCTTTGGGATGTTTACAAATTTTCATTATGGTATGCCAAGATTCCTACTGTCCCTATCTACTGTAGTTACAAATGTTATTTAAAATAAATATTTTCTTAAAATATCAATTGATTTTGCCTTATCAACCAAAATCAATCACTTCAAAACCTTCAACATTTTCTCAGAATTCATCTCCCCATTCCCCAGCACATAATCTAGGCGGGTATATTAAAATAACATCAGTGAACATCAACCGCAGACATAAAGCCTTGGCAGCAGCAGCAGCAACAGCAGCAATATCATCAGCAATGGTATGGCAATAAAATCCGAATGGCAATGCCAAATGGCAACCATATAAACATGTCAATGATACTACCCAACATTGACAGTCAACTAAAGAACAGAAGGCAGTACCAAACGTCAATAGATGACAATGGGAAATTTTAATGTATTCGTTTACATTCACAGAAGGAGTAGAACGAACTCCTTCTCTTTAGCCGTAACTCAAACTTGAGCAATGTATTTAGGCAATGGTGGCAGTACATTCATCCATCCATTCATCCATCCAGCCAATCATACATTCTTACAAATCAGCCTAGAAATGTAAACTTAATTTAAATCGTCTCAAGAGAGGGGGTCGGCCTAAGAGGAGGTCTTTTTAAGAAGAAATAGGAGCAATGGGAAACATTTCTTGGCACAAATCTGCAAAAACAGAGCCAAAAACAAATGTCTTAGACTAAAATATAACACAAAACATGTTTTGAGCGTCTTCAATTCGCTAGCGAATGTGCAACTAGGGCTTCAGTTATTAGGAATGGGTAGATTTTTCTGGGAAAGAAGCTCTTAAAGGGATTCTGATTAAAAGTGTTGCTGGGTATTCTGGGTAATGCTAGATTATTAGATTTGTGCAGATATCTACCTCATAGTAGTAGATGGGGGTTGTAGGAAATCAAACATCTCGATGAACAAAATTTTCGAGAAATACATAACTTAGTTTTTTTTTTAATCAAAGAAATTTATAAAAACAAGTAAAAGCGTGGTAATTTCGGCCGGGCCGAATCTTATATACCCTCCACCATGAATCGCATTTGTTGCGTTTTTTGCGCGGTATCCCTTTTTAGGCAAACAAAGAATAATGGACAAATTAATTGAATATTGAAGACTATAGTAGAAGTCATTGGGCAATACTTCAGTCCATTTGGATAAGAATTGCGCCTTGAAGGGGCTCAAGAAGCATAATCGGGAGATCGGTTTATATGGGAGCTGTATCAGGCTATAAATCATATTGGACACGTATGTTGAAGGCCATGGCAGAAGCCGTTGTACAAAATGTAAACGAAATCCGATCGGATCCCAGATAGGTTTATATGACAGCTATATCAGGATTAATGACGATACTCAGCACAGTTGTTGCAAGTCATCACAAAACACTTTATGCAAATTTTCAATCAAATTGGATAAGAATTGCGCCCTCTAGAGGCCTAAGAAGTCAAGACCCCAAATCGGTTTCTATGGCAGCTATATCAGGTTATGTACCGATTTGAACCTGACTACTAGCACTGTTGCTGGAAGTCATATCACAACAAGGCAGGCAAAATTTCAGCCAATTTGAATAAGAATTGCGCCCTCTAGTGGCTCAAGAATTCAAGATCGGTTTCTATGGTAGCTATATCAGGTTATGTACCGATTTGAACCAAACCTAGCACAATTATTGGAAATCATAACAGAACACATCATGCAAAATTTCAGGCAAATTGGATAAGAATGGCGCCCTCTAGAGGCTCAAGAAGTCAAGACCCAAGATCGGTTTATATGACAGCTATATCTATTTATGGACCGATTTGAACCACACCTAGCACAATTATTGGAAATCATAACAAAACACATCATGCAAAATTTCAGCCAAATTGAACAAGAATTGCGCCCTCTAGAGGCTCAAGAAGTCAAGACCCAAGATCGGTTTATATGACAGCTATATCTGGTTATGGACCGATTTGGACCTGACTTCTAGCACTATTGCTGGAAGTCATAACAAAACACATCATGTAAAATTTTAGCCAAATAAATCGATCTTGGATCTTGACTTCTTCAGCCTCTAGAGGGCGCAATTCTTATCCGATTTGAATGAAATTTTGTACGAAGTGTTTCGCTATGACTTTTAACAACTGTGCCAAGTATGGTTTAAATCGGTCCATAACCTGATATAGTTGTCATATAAACCGATCTTGGGTTATGACTCCTTCAGCCTCTAGAGGGCGCAATTCTTATTTGATTGGAATGAAATTTTGCACGACTTCCAACAACTGTGCCAAGTATGGTTCAAATCGGTCTATAACCTGATATAGCTGTCATATAAACCGATCTGGGGACTTGACTTCTTGAGCCTCTAGAGGGCGCAATTTTTATTCGATTTGACTGAAATTTTGCATGAACTATTTTATTATGACTTTTAACAACTGTGCCAAGTATGGTTTAAATCGGTCCATAATCTGATATAGCTGCCTTGGAAATCGATCTTGGGTCTTGACTTCTTGAGCCTCTAGAGGGCGCAATTTTTATTCGATTTGAATGAAATTTTGTACGAAGTGTTTTGCTATGACTTCCAACAACTGTGCCTAGTATGGTTCAAATCAGTCCATAACCTGATATAGCTGCCATATAAACCGATCTTGGGTCTTGACTTCTTGAGCCTCTAGAGGGCGCAATTTTTATTCGATTTGACTGAAATTTTGCACGACGTGTTTCGCTATGACTTCCAACAACTGTGCCAAGTATGGTTCAAATCGGTCTATAACCTGATATAGCTGTCATATAAACCGATCTTGGGCCTTGACTTCTTCAGCCTCTAGAGGGCGCAATTCTTATCCGATTAAAATGAAATTTTGCACGACGCGTTTTGTTATGATATCCAACAACTGTGCCAAGTATGGTTTAAATCGGTCAATAACCTGATATAGCTGCCATATATCCGATCTTGGGTCTTGACTTCTTCAGCCTCTAGAGGGCGCAATTCTTATCCGATTGAAATGAAACTTTGCGCGACGTGTTTTGTTATGATATCCAACAGCTGTGCCAAGTATGGTTCAAATCGGTCCATAACCTGATAAAGATGCCATATAAACCGATCTGGGATCTTGACTTCTTGAGCCTGTAGAGGTCGCAATTATTATCCGATTCGGCTGAAATTTTGCATGACATATTTTTTTCTTACTTTCAACAACTGTGTCAAATAAGGTTCAAATCGGTTCATAACCTGATATAGCTGCCATATAAACCGATCTGGAATCTTGACTTCTTGAGCCTCTAGAGGTCGCAATTATTATCCGATTAAAATGAAATTTTGCACGACATTTTTTGTTATGATATCCAACAACTGTGCCAAGTATGGTTTAAATCGGTCCATAACCTGATATAGCTGTCATATAAACCGATCTTGGGTCTTGACTTCTTGAGCCTCTAGAGGGCGCAATTCTTATTTGATTGGAATGAAATTTTGCATGAAGTATTTTATTATGACTTTCAACAACTGTAAGGTTCAAATCGGTTCATAACCTGCTATAGCTGCCATATAAACCGATTTGGGATCTTGACTTCTTGAGCCTCTAGAGGTTGCAATTATTATCCGATGTGCCTGAAATTTTGTACGACGGACTCTCGCATGACCATCAACATACGTGTTTATTATGGTCTGTATCGGTCTATAGCCTGATACAGCTCCCATATAAACCACTCTCTCTGTATTTTACTTCTTGAGTCCCAAACTTCTTATTCGAATTGGATGACATTTTACACAGGTCTCCAACATATAATTTAATTGTGGTCCGTACCGGACCATATCATGATATCGCTCTAATAGCAGAGCAAATCTTTTCTTGTATCCTTTTTTTTTTGCCTAAGAAGAGATGCCGGGAAAAGAACTCGACAAATGCGATCCATGGTGGAGGGTATATAAGATTCGGCCCGGCCGAACTTAGCACCCTTTTTCTTGGTTTGGTTGTCATACTAATGTTGCTATATATTGAAATGAATGCTTCAAGGGCTGTACGTTTGTATGTTGTACTTGTAACGAATTTATTGCGAAAACTCTTCTATGATACAAATACAACATTGAGCACGCTCGACAACCCTGTCTGTTAGCTGTGCTTTTCCCAATGCATGTGTTTTTTTGCAATGGCAAATTTTTTGTCTGCACAATTTACACTGCTCCCATGGTATACAAATGATTGTGTTCATCTGTTGGAAGTTGTATTGATGACTTCAAATGCTAGGCAACGGCTCTCGCTGTTGCTCCGTATGCCCAGAATTCGAATCCCGGCTGGGCTCTGCCGAATTTTTTAATTTTCAAGTTTGTTCTTCCTGTTACGGCTTCTCTTTCGAGACGAGCTCAATTATCGGAGACTTTTCTTTGTGAACGGAAAAGGAAAGCCAGAGATCGCAACTGTGTTTTAAAATTGTCCGAAAATGTTCGAAAAAATTAGTTCAAATATTCTTAGTGTCTTTCACTCCTTGTAATGTGCGTTTGTACGAAACACCAGCGACTTTTACATACGGACGGACTTTAACTAATAGGATCGGAACTAGATCGCAAATTGATATGACCAAAAAAGGAAGATACCCCCATCTTTCAGTGGTTATACATTTTTTTCCTTCAAAATTCCTTTAGCCCTAAATCTTTACATTTCAATTCCTCAAACTTGTCACAGCATAAAACAATTTTAAAACGTGACTCATTAAAATTCCTCATAAATAAAAACTACCATCGACATGTTAAATCAAACCATGTCTTAAACCACCCTCACTCCGGCTTTTGTTTTTGTTTTTTGGTTTTTCAATTTAACCCAGCAATCACAGGCTGACAAGCACATAAAAGGCATAAAATACCCAGCAATGATTGAAGATCGGTGGTTGCTGCTGCAACGCAATAACTTTGTAAAAGTGATCCTCATCGAAAGTTTCAAATTACCAAAAAGGTATGTGAAATTTGCATAAAAGGTTGCAGGAAACACTAAATCGAATATCAAAGGAATTCCAATGCTATGGGCTTTGACATATAGGCTGAGTGAGTATTTAAGCGTGTTTTAAAGGTATTTTAAACCTTTCGTTGCGAACGATCGAAATGAAGACAAATGAATGAAAGAAGACTTGTAAATTCATCTTCAAAAGCTGATATTAAATATCAGTGGAAGTTCCTTGGATATTTTTACCACTTCAGTGGAAAGGGGGAACAGTAAGTAGGTTGATAGTTATCGATAACTTTGATTGCATGAAATTAACTCCTTGTTAAATAATAGACGGTTAGAAGATTTTGGAATTATAGTTGGGAAAATATGACATTTGGCAGGCGTAATGAAAATCTAAAGAAAAATGCAATACTATTCTTTGAATTAAAAACATTTAGCAATGGTCTAAAACCGGACAAAACTCTTCAAATGAATCTCAATAATTTTAAAAATATTTTTAAATTCCTACTCTCCCTATCTACTATAACAATTTTTATGAATTGAAAAAAGACCATAACCAAGTTCCCAAATGCTTACTGAAACTAAATATGTGGAGAAAATTTATATCCGTCCGAAAGATTTGTTGAAATTCCTACTGTTCCTTTCTACTATTCATAATTTCTTTTTAAAAATATAGTTTAAATAATAACAAGTAAGAAGGCGTTAAGTTCGGCCGGGCCGAACTTTGGATACCCACCACCTCGGGTATATATGTGAACCACATTTCGTCAAAATCCAGTGAAAAATGCATACCTTAAGCCCCATAGCAGCTCTATAGATATCATCCGATTTAGACCAAATGCTTATAAGTACAAGTCATTTTTCAACCGAGAGATCGGTCTATATGGCAGCTATATACAAATCTGGACCGATCTGAGCCAAATTGAAGACAAATATCGAAGGGCCCAACACAAGTCATTGTCCCGAATTTCGGCGACATCGGACAATAAATGCGCTTTTTATGAGCCCAAAACTTTAAATCGAGACATCGGTCTATATGGCAGCTATATCCAAATCTGAACCGATCAGGGCCAAATAGAAGAAAGATATCGAAGGGCCTAAGGCAAATCATTGTCCCAAATTTCAGCAAAATCGGATAATAAATGTGGCTTTTACGGGCCTAAGACCATAAATCGGAGGATCGGTCTATATGGCAGCTATATCCAAATTTGGACCGATCTGGGCCAAATTGACGAAGAATGTCGAAGGGCTCAACGCAACTCACTGTCCCAAATTTCAGCAAAATCGGATAATAAATGTGGCTTTTATGGGCGTAAGACCATAAATCGGAGGATCGGTCTATATGGCAGCTATATCCAAATTTAGACCGATCTGGGCCAAATTGACGAAAAATGTCGAAGGGCTCAACGCAACTCACTGTCCAAAATTTCAGCAAAATCGGATAATAAATGTGGCTTTTATGGGCGTAAGACCATAAATCGGAGGATCGGTCTATATGGCAGCTATATCCAAATTTAGAACGATCTGGGCCAAATTGACGAAGGATGTCGAAGGGCTCAACGCAACTCACTGTCCCAAATTTCAGCAAAATCGGATAATAAATGTGGCTTTTACGGGCCTAAGACCATAAATCGGAGGATCGGTCTATATGGCAGCTATATCCAAATTTGGACCGATCTGGGCCAAATTGACGAAGAATGTCGAAGGGCTCAACGCAACTCACTGTCCCAAATTTCAGCAAAATCGGATAATAAATGTGGCTTTTATGGGCATAAGACCATAAATCGGAGGATCGGTCTATATGGCAGCTATATCCAAATTTGGACCGATCTGGGCCAAATTGACGAAGGATGTCGGAGGGCTCTACGCAACTCACTGTCCCAAATTTCAGCAAAATCGGATAATAAATGTGGCTTTTATGGGCCTAAGACCCTAAATCGGAGGATCGGTCTATATGGCAGCTATATCCAAATTTGGACCGATCTGAGCCAAATTGACGAAGGATGTCTAAGGGCTCAACGCAACTCACTGTCCCAAATTTCAGCAAAATCGGATAATAAATGTGGCTTTTATGGGCCTAAGACCCTAAATCGGCGGATCGGTCTATATGGGAGCTATATCAAGATATAGTCCGATATAGCCCATCTTCGAACTTAACCTGCTTATGGATAAAAAAAGAATCTGTGCAAAATTTCAGCTCAATATCTCAATTTTTAAAGACTGTAGCGTGATTTCAACAGACAGACGGACGGACATGTCTAGATCGTCTTAGATTTTCACGCTGATCAAGAATATATATACTTTATAGGGTCGGAAATGGATATTTCGATGTGTTGCAAACGGAATCACAAAATGAATATACCCCCATCCTTCGGTGGTGGGTATAAAAATAAATGGCATAAATAATTCGCAATAATATTTGTTGTGGTCTTTTAACACATTTATGCTCGTAATGTGCGAGCAGGTTATTTATTTGTAAACAATTCTTTGTAATTCCTATAGTCCCTATCTACTTTGAATTTTTTATATAATACTAGCCGAACCGGGCCCGCTCCGCTGCGTCTTCTTTAAGTCTCTAATATATTTTTAGGGTGATAAAACTTCGCCCTAAATGCGGATATCGAATTTGTGCCATTGTAGCCTATGACGCTGAACGCGTTCGAATTCTGGCGAGAACATCGGACAAAGCGGTGTTTATCTCCTCAAAGAGGTGTCGCACTGCTTGACGCCGTTCGGACTGGGCTATAAACAAAGGTCCCTCATCATTGAGTTTAAACTTTAACCAGAAAGCACTCATTAATGTTTTAGAATTTGCCCTTCTCCATTCCTGGTGGTAAAGTGTTCTTCCTTAGGATAATGTTCTCACCAGGGGAGTGATGGCACCTCACACATTTCGACTCAAATATGGATATCGAATTCGTGCTGCACTTCCTAATCCCTTTAATTTGAGCCCCATATTGCCATGGCCGGTAAATATGAACCGTTTCGAGGGTGTTTTGGGGCTGGGGAGGCCTTCGACATTTTGCACTGAAAATAGATATCAAATTCGTGCGTTATTCAGAACGGTTTAGGGGGTGCTTTAGGGCGTATCCCAAAACACTTGGTTAAAAAATTGGATATCAAATTCGTTTTCTACTCTCTAATACCTTTCATTTGAGTCCCATATTGTCATAATGGGTCAAATAACCCATTTGACGTATCTTTAGGAGGAAAAGCGCCACCTAGTCTTAAACGTTAATTTTAGTGTCATATTCGTAATTTACTCCCTAATACCTTTCATTTGAGTCCACTTAAAGCCATGGTCGGCTAATATGCCCATTTGGAGGTATTGGGGGGTGGGCGACCTTCCATTACTTGGACCTAATGCTTTCTGCCATATTTGTAATCTACTGCCTAATACATTTCATTTGAGCCCCATATTTCGAAAATTTCAATTCCAAAAAAATCGACAAAAAATCAAAAGTCGGATTTCAATAAAAATTCGTTTGCTAACAGATTGCCAACGGTGTTCCGAATCCATTGATGCTCTTGAATTTTCGAAATTCGCAGATTTGAAAAAGTTATGCCATTTTCGAACTAAAAAATCTTCATATTCTACAAACAAACAAAATCAGCATTTTAGTCTGTTTTTCAAAGAAAAAACTGTAGTTTGCCCTTTTATCAGCATAATTGAGGCATTAGCTCAATATTTGACTACTCTCCCGAAAAATTTTTCGATCTTCGAAATTTCGAAAATTTCCAAAAAAATCGACAAAAAATCAAAAGTCGGATTTCAATAAAAATTCGTTTGCTAACAGATTGCCAACGGTGTTCCGAATCCATTGATGCTCTTGAATTTTCGATATTCGAAGATTTGAAAAAGTTATGCCAGCTTCGAACTAAAAAATCTTCATATTCTACAAACAAACAAAATCAGCATTTTAGTCTGTTTTTCAAAGAAAAAACTATAGTTTGCCCTTTTATCAGCATAATTGAGGCATTAGCTCAATATTTGACTACTCTCCCGAAAAATTTTTCGATCTTCGAAATTTCGAAAATTTCAATGGGTTTAGAGAGTTTTGGGGTTGGGCGGGGGCCCGCTGAGTACTTGGACCCAAATTTTAACACCATATTCGTTTTTTTGATCTCCAATACCTTTCATTTGATTCCCTTATTGTGCCCATCGGTTCACTTTCGAATATGGGTGGCTTTTTTGGGGTAAGGTGGAAGGTCCGCTTCCATCCGATATCTAAAAACTTTAAGCCTATGTTACCTTCCAGACAAACGCACACAATCTATGAAAATTTTAAGAAAATCGGTTCAGCCAAGTATCATATAGGCTTGAGGCGTGGCGTGACCCCCTATACTTCGATCTGATTTTGTGTGCCAGATTCGAAATCTACTCCCGAATACCTTTCATTTGAGCCCCATATTGAAATGAATGTCCAATACTTCTCTTTGGCGGAGTTTTGAGGTTGGGGCGGCCCGATGGAGACCTAGACTAAAATTTTAATACCATATTCGTATTCTACTCTCCAATACCTTTCATTTGATATCTATATTGTCCCGATCAGTCCACTTTTCATTTTAGGTTGTGTTTTTGGCATAAGGGGGAGGGTCCGTCCCCCTTCCGATACCGAAAAATTATATAGCCTATGGTTCCTTCCAGACCAATCTACATAATTTGTGAAAATTTCGAGAAAATCGGTTCTGCCGTTTTTCAGTCCATACGGATCAAATAAACCGAGTCCAATATATCCGTGATTGGCTAATGTGCCCATTTTGGGCGTTTTTGTTCATGTACTTCGACATCGAATTTGTATGCCAGATTCGCTATATACTCCTGCATACTTTTCATTTGAAACCCATATTTTTCTTATCGGTCCACTTTTGATTTTGGGTGCGTTATAAATAAATTATAAACCCTATTCCTACTTCCTGACCATATTCGTAATCTACCCCCGAATACCTTTCATTTGAGTCCCATATTGTCATAATCGTCAAATAAGCCTATTTTAAAGGGATTTTGGGGCTGAGGCCCGCCAGGTTCTTGCACCCAACTTTTATGATGAAATTCGTACTCTACTCTTGAATAGCTTTCATTTGAATCCCATATTGTCCCGATCGGTTCATTTTTATTTTTGGGTAGTACTTTTGGGGTAAGGGGAGGGTCCGCCCCCTCTCGATATCAAAAAATTGTATCAATCTTTGAAAATTTTAAGGTAATCGATTCAGCCGTTTTTGAGTCTATTCGGAACAAACAAACAAACACAAATTGAATTTTATATATTGTATAAGATTTTTCCAAAAAAAAAAAAATCATTTAAATAAAATGGCTATTTTTTATTAATGTATTTAAATGTAATATTTGTGAGATCTCCATCCTATATAGTTCATTATTGAAAATAACCTTATTCTTAAATATTACATCAAAATTAGAATTTATAGTACAATATAAAGCAGTAAATATAAGTGTTTGAACAATACTTTGTAGCTTCCTCAGTTCCAACATACTTGATTTAGTCAATATGTGGTTGAAATAAATGTTTTCCTGATAACTTTTTTTGTGGGTTGGTAAAGTTCCTACTGTTCCCATCTACTAGGAATAATTGATCATATTTTTTGAAAAAAAAAAACTCTTTTTAACTAAAAGGAAGTTTCAAAAAAGGAACTTCATCATTAAAATTATATTTCAGTGATATTTTTTATAGTCATTTACCGCATGTAGTGCCGAACAGTAGGAACGCATTACACAAGTTTTGGTAAAAACGGATACTTTTTTATAAGAATAATGATAATTTGAGGTTTATTATTATTTTTTTAGCCATGAAGCTTAAAGAAATCAAATATGTAGTTGAAATAAATTTGTGCTTTTCTTTCGAAAGTTTGGTGGAAATTCCTACTGTCCCTATCTACTACGAAATAATTTTTTTCTTTCAATCCTTTACAAAATGTTTTTTTTTTTTAACAATGCATTGTTATATTTTGTAATGATAATTTGTATAGTCTACTGTCACATGTAGTGTGGAACAGTAGGAACACATGTTTTAATTTAAAATTTAAATATTCTATTGGGTTGCCCAAAAAGTAATTGCGGATTTTTCATATAGTCGGCGTTGACAAATTTTTTCACAGCTTGTGACTCTGTAATTGCATTCTTTCTTCTGTCAGTTATCAGCTGCTACCTTTAGCTTGCTTTAGAAAAATAGTGAAAAAAAGTATATTTGATTAAAGTTCATTCTAAGTTTTATTAAAAATGCATTTATTTTCTTTTAAAAAATCCGCAATTACTTTTTGGGCAACCCAATATATCTCCATAAAAATGCATCTAAAACAAGTGCATCCCACTGTGCACTAAACATACACTGCCTCATCATTTTATAAACACATCAAATTCAATGTGTCAAAGTAACACCTAAATGTGTCTGGAATGTCCATCAGCGATGAACTTCCAATGGAGCGACTTTTTCCTTAAAATATCATTTTCTTGCTCCTCTTCATCAATAACCTGATGAGCATTACTGATTAAATAGACATTTCAAATGTAGAAGCATACGGCTGCAAATGAACAAAGGTTCGATTGGACGACAGTATTTGTAATACGGAGCAAGGTGGTGTACCCACTAGCCATGACTTGTCTTGTCTGTCTTCTTTAGTCATAGTCACCATTCCTCTGGGGTCTTAAGTGTCGTTATAAAGAAATGTGAAATACATGCGGGCGTCGTGCAACCCTTGAAAGTGCTCCTTTAATCACTTTGTATTGTTGTAGTTGTTGTTGTTGTTGTTTTTGGTATTTAATTGTTTATTAATATGCTTTTTACATGGCTTATTTCAGGAACGCCAATGGAATTTTTAATCACTACCTGGCAAATGAAGTGCGGTTTGGTGCTGCTGCTGGTGGAGCAGTGTACAAAAACAAATGCGACTTAACCACAGTTTTATTGAAGCACAGGTAAGTGACCAATATATTTATATATAAACAGAGTTGCCATATTTGAGTACTCTTGCCATTTGAGACAAAATGAGAAGAAAACACCATAACAATGAAATCAGAAATTAATTGAGGTTTCTATGATGGCAAGAAGTCATATCGGGGTATCGGCTTGTAAAGGGCCTATATATTTGCATGAACCTATCTAGGTAGGATTCAGCATAAGTATTGGAGGACATAAATGTACTTCGGGCAAAAACTAAGGCCTCCAAGAGCTCAAAAAGTAAAAACCGGCTATCGGGTTTTTATGGGAAGTAAATCAGTTTATAGACAATTTTGAATCATGCTTGTTGGAAGTTGGAAGTCAGAATAGAAGTCCTTGTCCTTGTTCAGCCAAATTGGGTGAAAATTGAGTCCTCTAGGGACTCAAGAAGTCAAATCCAGGGATCAGTTTATATTGAAGCTATATCAGTTTATAGACCGACTCATACTTGGTGCTAATGTTGAAAGTCAAAACACTAGTCTTTGTGCCAAGTTTTAGCCAAATCAAGTGAAAATTTAGGCTTCTAGGGGTTCGAGAACAGTTTATATCGGGCCTATATCACTCTCAAACAAATCAGGTGTAAATTGAGGCCTCTAGCGGCTTAAGAAGTCAAATTCGGGGATCGTGTTATAAGGGGCCTACATCAGTTTGAATACCGATTTGGATTATGCTTGGCGGGGATATTGGAAGCCAGAACAGGAGTTTATGTGCCAAATCAGGTGAAATTTAAGGCTTCTAGGGGCTCAAGAACTAAAATCCGGGCATCGGTTTATATGGGGGCTATATCACTTTATAGACCGATTTTGATCATAGGCGTCACAGATGTTCAAAGGCAGACTGGAAGTATTTCTGTCAAGTTTTAGCCGAACCAGGTGAAAAATTAAGGTTTCTGGGGGTGGAAGAACTCAAATCCGTGGATCGGGATCGGGGGACTGTATCAGTTTATATACTAATTCGGATTATACAGTGTACGGATGTTGAAAGTCTGTAAAAAAAATTTTTTTTTTTTAAATATCAGCCAAATCGGTTAAAAATTGAGTCTTCTAGGGGCTCAAGAAGTCAAATCCGGAAATCGGGTACTATGGGGGCTATATCAGTTTATACACCGATTCTGATAATACTTGGCACAGATGTTAAAAGCCATAGCACAAGTTTTTGTGGCAAGTTTCAGCCAAATCAAGTGAAAATTTAGGCTTCTAGGGGTTCGAGACGTCAAATTTGGGGATCAGTTTATATCGGGCCTATATCACTCTCAAACAAATCAGGTGTAAATTGAGGCCTCTAGCGGCTTAAGAAGTCAAATTCGGGGATCGTGTTATAAGGGACCTACATCAGTTTGAATACCGATTTGGATCATGCTTGGCAGGGATATTAGAAGCCAGAACAAGAGTTTATTTGCCAAATCAGGGGAAATTTAAGGCTTCTAAGGGCTCAAGAACTCAAATCCTGGGATCGGTTTATATGGGGGCTATATCACTTTATAGACCGATTTTGGTCATAGGCGGCACAGATGTTCAAAGGCAGACCGGAAGTATTTCTGTCAAGTTTCAGCCGAACCGGGTGAAAAATTAAGGCTTCTGGGGGCTCAAAAACTCAAATCCAGGGATCGGGATCGGGGGACTGTATCAGTTTATATACCAGTGTACGGATGTTGAAAGTCTGTAAAAAAAATTTTGTTTTTTTTAAATTTCAGCCAATTCGAATAAAAATTTAGTCTTCTAGGGGCTCAAAAAAAGTCAAATCCGGAAATCGGGTACTATGGGGGCTATATCAGTTTATAGACCGATTCGGATCATACTTGGTACAGATGTTAAAAGCCATAGCACAAGTTTTTGTGGCAAGTTTCAGCCAAATCAAGTGAAAATTTAGGCTTCTAGGGGTTCGAGACGTCAAATTTGGGGATCAGTTTATATCGGGCCTATATCACTCTCAAACAAATCAGGTAAAATTGAGGCCATTAGGGGCTCTAGAAGTCAAATTCGGGTATCGTGTTATAAGGGGCCTACATCAGTTTGAATACCGATTTGGATTATGCTTGGCAGGGATATTAGAAGCCAGAACAAGAGTTTATGTGCCAAATCAGGGGAAATTTAAGGCTTCTAAGAAGCTCAAGAACTCGAATCCTGGGATCGGTTTATATGAGGGCTATATCACTTTATAGACCGATTTTGATCATAGGCGGCACAGATGTTCAAAGGCAGACCAGAAGTATTTCTATTAAGTTTCAGCCGAACCAGGTGAGAAATTAAGGTTTCTGGGGACTCAAGAACTCAAATCCAGGGATCGGGTTCGGGGGACTGTATCAGTTTATATACCAGTGTACGGATGTTGAAAGTCTGTAAAAAAAATTTTTGTTTTTTTAAATTTCAGCCAAATCGGATAAAAATTTAGTCTTCTAGGGGCTCAAAAAAAGTCAAATCCGGAAATCGGGTATTATGGGGGCTACATCAGTTTATAGACCGATTCGGATCATACTTGGCACAGATGTTAAAAGCCATAGCACAAGTCCTTGTGCCAAGTTTCAGCCAAATCGGATGAAAATTGGGGTCTCAAGGCCTTATAAAGACAATATAGGGAATCGGGTTATATGGGGGCTATAACCAAATCTGAACTAATGTGGCCCACTTGTTATCCCCAACGACCTGCATCAATAAGTATCGATGCATCGATGCAAAATTTTAAAAGGTTATCTTTATTCATTGAACCCTTTCGTAATTTTGACAGTCGGACGGACAGACATTGCTATATCGACTCAGAATGGCAAGATGATCAAGAATAAATATTTTTTATAGGATCTTCTTTCAGGTATCACGCCCATCCTGTGGTGGTGGCTAAAAATTTTAGTTTTGGCAAATTTTCTACCAATTAAAATTTTAACGAATTTTCTTCAAAATCTAATTTTCTTAAAATTTAAAACCTACACCACCACTGTGGTACAGGGTTTTATAATTTTGTGTATATAAAATAAAGGGTGATTTTTTTGAGGTTAGGATTTTCATGCATTAGTATTTGACAGATCACGTGGGATTTCAGACATGGTGTCAAAGAGAAAGATGCTCAGTATGCTTTGACATTTCATCATGAATAGACTTACTAACGAGTAACGCTTGCAAATCATTGAATTTTATTACCAAAATCAGTGTTCGGTTCGAAATGTGTTCATTCACCGTTCAGCGATGAGGCTCATTTCTGGTTGAATGGCTACGTAAATAAGCAAAATTGCCGCATTTGGAGTGAAGAGCAACCAGAAGCCGTTCAAGAACTGCCCATGCATCCCGAAAAATGCACTGTTTGGTGTGGTTTGTACGCTGGTGGAATCATTGGACCGTATTTTTTCAAAGATGCTGTTGGACGCAACGTTACGGTGAATGAACACATTTCGAACCGAACACTGATTTTGGTAATAAAATTCAATGATTTACAAGCGTTGCTCGTTAGTAAGTCTATTCTGTGGTGGTGGGTAAAAAATTTAAATTTTACCAAATTTTGTACCAATTTAAATTTTAACGAATTTTCTTTAAAATCTGATTATCTTAAAATTTAAAACCTACACCACCACTGTGGTACAGGGTTATATAATTTTGTGTATATAAAATAGTATCTTCGATCAATATTTCAGGTATAATGTCCATTCTGTGGTGGTGGGCAAAAATTTAAATTTTACCAAATTTTAAACCAATTAAAATTTTAACGAATTTTTTTCAAAATCTGATTTTCTTAAAATTTAAATCCTACACACCACTGTGGTACAAGGTTTTATAATTTTGTGCATTTGTTTGCAACGTTAAAAAGAGACGAGTTACAACCATTAATAGGTATACCGATCAGCTTAAAATCTCTCTCTGTTTCGATTTAGCTATGTCCGTCTATCTGTCCATGTATTCATGTGATCAAGGTACAGGTCGCTTTTTTTGCCCGATTGTCTTAGCGCTTACCATTCACAGTTACGTTAGGATTCGCATCATCTTTGAAGAAGCATGGTCCAATGATGCCACCAGCCCATAAACCGCACTAAACTGTAACTTTTTCCGGATGCATTGGTAGCTCTTGCAGTGCTTTTGGTTCTTGGTTTAGGGGAAGTTTATGGTCACAAAATTGGATATGAAATTAGTTTTTTACCTTCATATATCTATTATTTAGGCCCCTTATTTCCATTGTAGGCATATATGGCCGGTTTGATACCAATACCAAGGAATACTTAGATATCAAGGAATACATTTTTTATATCAGTTTTTTCGCCATACTTTCATTTGATATCCACATTGTCCCAATCGGTAAAAATGTCCTGTTGGGAGGTTTTTGGGGGTGGGGAGGCCCCTCAGACACCAAAGAAAACATTTTTTATCTCAGATTTGTACTCTACTTTTAAGTACCTTTTATTTAATACCCATATTGCCCAAAGCGGTAAAAGTGTCCTGTTGGGTGATGTTTTTTGGGGGGTGGGGGACCCCCCGACACTATGGGTGACTTTTTTATAACAAGTTCGTTCTCTACTCTTAAATACTTTTTATTTGATACCCATATTGTCCCAGTCGGTAAACATGCCCATTCTGGTGGGTTTTGAGATGGGGCGTCCCCCCAGGTTATTTGACCCCAAAGTTTTATACCAATTTCGTGACTTTGGGGTACCATGAGGATGCATTAAATTAGTGCACCCATCTCAGAGATCTGATGTTTCTGAAAATTAGTGTAATTTTCCAAATTGATATCGTATAAATTATTGGTTATTGTTCTGTTCTTCTTCTTGTTGGCAACACTGTCCTCTACTATCACTTGCTTAGTATTGGGTCATTGTGAGTGTTGAGCTATTTGTTGACACTTGATTTATTATTGTTTATGTGGGCTTTTAGTTCTAGGAAAAACCAAATTTCTTTTCCCACCAATCGAACATGAATTAGAAATTTCATATAAGCTTTTGTAATACTCGTATATGCCATGTATGCTGAGCTTTGGTTTTCTAAACCTTGACTTGGGTGTGATTACTTTTGCAGAATACTGATGACAATTTATTTGTGTTTTTTTACTTAAAAATGCAATATCAAATCATTTGACTATTAGAAATGGGTATTTGATGGCATTCTTGGAAAATTGTTTTTTTTTATAATTTAATGTTATATCAATAGATTGATTATTGGAAGAATTTGTGTGTTTGTCTTGTTATAAGACAAGTAAAAGTGCATTAAGTTCATCTAAGCCGATAGTTGAACACCCTTCAACCCGGAGAGAAATCTTACTAAACTTTGTCGCGCACAATATGCCGATTTCTGGCTTAGATGTATGTCCATAGTACCATGGGGAAGACTAAAATCCGCACCCTCTTTTTAAGGTAAGGTTACCTTGTCGCAATGAGATGAAAAATGCGCTCTTCATAAACCTAAGAAGTTTATGGGTTGATCGGTTTATGCCATGTCGAGCAAGAATATGAAGAGGTCTGAGCCTAGTACTGGACTCACTAACACATGTACACACTATTTCCAAGCCCATGAGCTTATGGTCTGATCTCACATTGCACGGAAGCTGGACATTGAAAAGTTGCAAACAGAACAGATGGCAGCGACATACTCCACTCGGCTGACCCAACTGCTTGATGAAAGCACTCCTTGTTCCGATGATATAACGACGCAGTGGCAAACTATTGCCCAATCCATAGAAAATGCCGCGAAATGCGTACCGGAAGCCTCCTCAAAGAAATCCTTGGTACAACCAAGAGTGTCGAGATGCTACTGAAGCCAAGAATGCGGCATATATAGCAACCCTGCAATGAGTTGCAACGCGCCAGATGAAGGAGAGGTATCGGGAGAAAAGAAGAGAGGTGAAACGCCTATTCCGCAGAAAAAAAAGGAAATGGAAAGACGTGAGTGTGAGCGAATTGAGATGTACAGGAGTCAGAATGAAGTCCCGAAATTCTACCCAGAATTAAACATCAAACCGATGGCTTTGGTGCAGGCACATCCTCCTGTAGAGACAAAGAAGAAAATCTAGTAACTGAGACAGATAGCATGCTGAGGATATGGAAAGAACATTTGACCCAACTGCTAGTGTCCGACGTTGGTGGCGAAGAGGATACCGCAGAACCAATCCCTGTTGATAGAATGTTTACCTCCTAGTCAGAAAGAGGTGCAAGTAGCAATGACCCGAGTAAAGAACAACAAGGCAGCAAGAGCCGAAGGGTTACCCGCTGCACTATTTAAGAATGGAGGCGACATGCTGATTAAGCGTATGTATCAGCTTATCTGTGCAATCTGGCTACAAAAACGCATAATTGATGATTGGAGTCTCAACATTCTATATCCCGTACGTAAGAAAGGAGACAAGTGCCAAAGGAGTGAATTTTCCTACTTTAGAGGAATAAGTCTTCTTCCCATCGCATACGAGATACTCTCGAGAGTACTGTGTGAACGATTAAAGCCTAAAGTCAATGAGATAATTGGGCCCTATCAATGCGGCTTTAGACCTGGTAAATCCACCCTGGACCGGATATTCACTCTGCGCCAAATCCTGGAAAAGACACGAGAAGGACAAATCAACACCACCTACCATCTCTTTGTTGACAACAAAGCCGCTTTCGATACACCCTTTATGTTCAAACGTATTTCAAGCCATGTCTGAGTTTGGTATCCCTGCAAAATTAATTAAACTCTGCAGGATAACACTTGCTGGTACGCGTTCCTCAGTGAGAATAGGAAAGAATAACTGAGACATATAGCATGCTGAGGATATGGAAAGAACATTTTTACACAACTGCTAGTGTCCGACTTTGGCGGCGAAGAGGATACCGCAGAACCATTCAATGATGATGAATGTTTACCGCCTAGTCAGAATGAGGTCCAAGTAGCAGTGACCAGACTTAAGAACAACAAGGCAGCAGGAGCCGAAGGATTACCCCCTAAACTATTGGATTGCCAAAAAGTAATTGCGGATTTTTTTAAAGAAAATAAATGCATTTTTAGTAAAACTTAGAATGAACTTTAATCAAATATACTTTTTTTACACTTTTTTTTTTAAAGCAAGCTAAAAGTAACAGCTGATAACTGGCAGAAAAAAGAATGCAATTACAGAGTCACAAGCTGTGAAAAAATTTTTCAACGCCGACTATATTAAAAATCCGCAATTACTTTTTGGGCAACCCAATATTTTACACCGGAGGCGACACGCGGAAGAACGCATACCCGATGATTGTAGCCTCAGCATACTATTTCCCGTACGTAAGAAAGGAGACAAGACGGAATGTGCCAACTAAAGAGGAATAAGTCTTCTCCCCATCGCATACCAGATACTCTCGATACTCCAGATCGCATACCAGATACTCCCTAAAATCTCTTATTCAATAAGAATAGGATTCTTATTGAAGAATGCGAATTCAGAGAGATTATCTCTCTGAACCATTCAATACCAAACGAGGTTTTAGACAAGGAGACAGCCTATCGTGTGATCGCTTTAATATCCTGTTTGAGAAGATTATACGAGATGCAGATGTGAATAGATATGGCACACCAATCACAAGAGAACAGATGCTACTCGTCTATGCCGACGACATCGATATCATAGGTCGGTCACCGGAAGTAGTAACTGCCGCCTTTGAAAGAATCGAAAGAGAGTCAGTGAAAATGGGTCTGGCAGTAAATGGAGATAAGACGAAATGGATGATTTCAACTCCCAAAACGCCTTGTACAACAGAGCAGTTAAAGCAAATGGAGAAACTTGGGAACCACAACTTTGAGATAGTCAGCAACTTTATCTACCTCGGCGCAGCCGTAACCGAAACGAATGACACCAGTTTTGAGATAAAGCGAAGAATAATACTGTCTAACAGATGCTACTTTGGACTAAGTAAGCAGCTTAGAAACAAGGCCACCTCTCGACAGACGAAGATTACACTATACAAGACACTGATACTACCCGTGTTGTTATATGGTTCTGAAGCATGGGTACTTGT
This sequence comes from Stomoxys calcitrans, assembly GCF_963082655.1. Taxonomy (NCBI): domain Eukaryota; kingdom Metazoa; phylum Arthropoda; class Insecta; order Diptera; family Muscidae; genus Stomoxys; species Stomoxys calcitrans. The sequence goes on from NC_081556.1 coordinate 7,900,561, forward strand.
GAAAGAAAATGAGGCAGTTCTTGGAGTATTTGAGAGAAAAAATCTTCGTAAAATATATGGACCTGTTTGCGTTAATGGAGAATATGGGCGACGTATGAACCACTAAGTAAGCAGTTTAGAAATAAGGCCACCTCTCGACAGACGAAGATTACACTATACAAGACACTGATATTACCAGTGCTGTTGTATGGATCTGGGTACTTGTGAAAGCAGATGAGGCAGTGCTTGAAGTATTTGAGAGAAAGATTCTTCGTAAAATATATGGACCTGTTTGCGTTAATGGTGAATATAGGCGACGTATGAACCACTTAGTAAGCAGTTTATAAACAAGGCCACCTCTCGACAGACGAAGGTTACACTATACAAGACTCTGATACTACCCGTGCTGTTGTATGGATCTGAAGCATGGGTTCTTGTGAAAGCAGATGAGGCAGTGCTTGGAGTATTTGAGAGAAAGATTCTTCGTTACATATATGGACCAGTTTGCGTTAATGGAGAATATAGGCGACATATGAACCACGAACTGTATGAGCTGTTTGGCGACGATAGCATAGTTATACGCATCAAAATACAACGGCTGCATTGGCTAGGTCATGTTGTCAGAATGGATGAAGAAGCTCCAGCAAAGAAGTCTTTTGAAGGCAAACACAGTGGTACACGCAAACCGGGAAGACCAAAAGCCCGATGGAAAGATCAAGTTGTGGGAGACACCTCGAAACTTGGTGTCAGAGATTTTAGAATGAGCGCAGAAGATCGAGGCGCTTGGAACGTATTATACGTTTGGCTAGTGGAACAAATGTTCTGGCATAGCCAATTATGGTTTTGTGCATGTTCATAATAATGTGCAATAGTATGGGTATATTTGCCCACCACGGGTCCAGAACAATAGAAAAATCGTCCTTTATCTAAGTCTGGACCTTATCTGGATATAGAAGATATTACAACATTGATTAACAGTCCTGCAACATTCACTTTTTTCCAAGTTTTCTATTGAAATAATCTGATTGTTGGATATATTGGGTTGCCCAAAAAGTAATTGCGGATTTTTTAAAAGAAAGTAAATGCATTTTTAATAAAGTTTAGAATGAACTTTAATCAAATATACTTTTTTTACCCTTTTTTTCTAAAGCAAGCTAAAAGTAACATCCGATAACTGACAGAAGAAGGAATGCAATTACAGAGTCACAAGCTGTGAAAAAATTTGTCAACGCCGACTATATGAAAAATCCGCAATTACTTTTTGGGCATACTTCCACTTTAAATTCATCTCCAAGTTTGGCTATACATCTCATAACACTCTACTTTTCCTAAAACATCTGATAAATTAGCTCTTCTGCATTTACATGCAAAGTGTTTATTTAATTAATTCACCGCCATGGTTTCCCTGCATGGTTATTGATCTGTGCTGCTGCAATTTTTAATTGGCCAAACCAGAAAATTTATAAATGGGTAATTCAAGCCCTTTGACACCATTAATGGCCAAATGGAAGCGAGCAAGCAACATAAGTGAGCGAGTCAGTGAGTGAGTAATTTGCCAAATGTTCATGTGAAAATAAAGTTTGCTTAATTTGTGCAAACATAATTGTACAGCATTTGTAAATTAAATTGCTTATGCATATGTGTGTTTATTCACACACACACACACTCATCCACACATATGCGGATAACCGAGTATGCATTTGGCCAACCAAAAGCAACCATATGGACAAAAGTGCATTTGTATAATTTTTTGGCGCATATTTCATTTCAACACTTAATTATTTCAAACACTATAATTGCTTGCGATTTTAGAGAACAATTTGGGGCCAACATTGATGTTGCTCAACTCTAACACATGTAGGTTTGGGTCCTTGCACTACACCAAACCCTAAACTCACCCTAAATAGAATTATTATAGAAGAAGAAAAAAAAAGAAAAATTCATTCATTCATTCATTCAGCCACAGTTGCCATTTTTATTAGTGTCATAACTAGAGCTCATGGCGTTAGTGCGGGTAATGATGCTGGCTTTGATTATAATGCTGCCGCTTCTTGCTGATGATGCTGATGGCTGTTGGCAGTTCTGTAGCAGCATCAACAGCCACCGCCATCAAATGATTGCAAAAACGTAACGACTTCTGTAGCGGCGGAAGGCACTAATTATGTCGCACTATAAAAACTCTCACCATTCCCTCTCACTCACTCACTCACTCACTCATACCATACAATCACTCACTAATACCAGAGCAAAGCCCTGATAGCTGTAAAATCGGATGAAGGAGAGCGCAAATAACTGCATCAGTTATTTATTTTGCACAAAATACACATACGCTCATACTAGCGAATGTATAAACATAGTTACTCACACACATACACACACTATGCTTTTATATATACACATATTAAATTTCACATAATGCTCACATTTTAATGTTTTACGAGTACATAAATTTAATACTTATATATGTATATGTAAAAATGTGCATACACTGAGAAAAAATGTTAAACAAACGAGATAAGGAGCATATGTTGATATCTCTTGCTTATTACTCTCTTTATCTCTCCGTTGATAATTAGTCTGCTTGGATTCAATCATTGTGTTTCCACAAAGAAAAAAATATCACGAACATTTTTTAATTGAAAATAAATATAATTAAAAAATTAATTGAATCAAACATTTCTATACCCACCACCACACGATGGGGGTATACTAATATAGTCGTTCCGCTTGTAACACCTCGAAATAATCGTCTAAGGCCCCACAGAGTATAAATATTCTTGATCGTCGTTCTGAGTCGATCTAGACATGTACGTCCGACTGACGAGATCACGATACCGGACGAACGCGTAAAGCTAGCCCCTTGAAATTTAGCACAGGTACTTAATATTGATGTAGGTCATTGGAGATTGCAAATGGGCCATATCGGTTCAGATTTAGATATAGCTCCCATATAAAGCGAACCTTCGATTTGACTTCTTGACCCCTTACAAGCCGCAATTTTTGTCCGATTTGGCACGTAGTGTTCTGTTATGACTTCCAACAACTGTGTCAAGTACGGTTCAAATCGGTCTATAACCTGATATCTTATATATATTGGGTTGCCCAAAAAGTAATTGCGGATTTTTTAAAAGAAAGTAAATGCATTTTTAATAAAACTTAGAATGAACTTTAATCAAATATACTTTTTTACATTTTTTTTCTAAAGCAAGCTAAAAGTAACAACTGATAACTGACAGAAGAGAGACTGCAATTACAGGGTCACAAGCTGTGAAAAAATTTTTCAACGCCTACTATATGAAAAATCCGCAATTACTTTTTGGGCAACGCAATAAAATTCACTTTGCGTTTATTTGTTTGTTTGTTCCGTAGAGACTCAAAAACGGCTTAACCGATTACCTTGAAATTTTCAAAGATTGTATAGGTTGGTCTGGAAGGAAACATAGGCTATATAATTTTTTGACGTCAGGAGGGGGGCGGACCCTCCCCTTACCCCAAAAGTAATACCCAAAAATAAAAGTGGACCGATCGGGACAATATGGGATTCAAATGAAAGGTATTCAAGAGAAGAGTACGAATTTCATAATAAAAGTTGGGTTCAAGTACCTGTGGGGCCGCCCCAGCCCCAAAATCGCTTAAAATAGGTTTAATTGACGATCATGACAATATGGGACTCAAATGAAAGGTATTCGGGAGGAGATTACGAATATGGTCAGTAAGTAGGAATAGGCTTCAAAATTTATTGATAACGGAGGGCGGGCGTACGCTCCACCGTTACCACAAAAATACGACCCTAAATCAAAAGTTTACCTACAAGGACAATATGGGTATCAAATGAAAAGTATGCGGGAGTAGATAACGAATCTGGCATATACACTCTTGTCGAAGTATAGGGGGTCATCATACCCCCACAAAAACGCCCAATATGGGCACATTAGCCATTCACGGATATAGGGGACTCGGTTTGTTTGTTCCGCATAGACTGAAAAACGGCAGAACCGATTTTCTCGAAATTTTCGCATATTGTGTAGGTTGGTCTGGAAGGAAACATAGGCTATATAATTATTGGGTATCAGAAGGGGGACGGACCCTCCCCTTTATGCCTAAAACACAACTCAAAATCAAAAGTGGACCGATCGGGACAATATAGGTATCAAATGAAAAGTATTGGAGAGTAGAATCAAATATGGTATTCAAATTTGAGTCTAAGTACCCATCGGGCCGCCCTATCCCCAAAATTCCCTCAAACGGACATATTGGACGTTCATTTCAATATGGGGCTCAATTGAAAGGTATCCGGGAGTAGATTTCGAATCTGGCATTCAAAATCAGTATGCCAGTATGCAAGATATAATAATTTGCGTAATTGATTCAGTTTCAACAAAGAAATTAATTGGATCGATTAATTTCGTGATTGAAACTGGTTTTTAGTTTTTTTATGCAATAATGTAAACTTGGTACAAATGTCAAGGGGCCTAATATAATTCTTTGTTCTCGATTACACGAAATCAGACAACAAACATGGTCATATCATAACCTATAGAATTCATACATTGAAATCGTCGGCGAGGTGGGAGCTTAATTTAAATGAATTTGTGAGTGTTTTTCTATCATAAACATTTAAATGCCAATCCACAACGACTATGCATTCCTTGTATAAGATTTTATATTCACTGCTGGGGCCTCACCATCTTAGGAAAAGTATGTCTTCTGGTAAAGCTGCTATCTATACATATAAAATTAGAAGTTTCTCTCATCCAGATGAAATAACTCTGTTTTCAATATAGTTTGAGATTAATTTTCCCAAGTGTATAAATAAGTGCCCACTGTTATTCGTATGTATTTTCCATACATACATATGTGAATAAATACTGTAATGTGTGTTTGGGGTGTTGGCAATTGCGATGAGGGGGATATAGCTGATAGAGATGATAATGATTATAAGAATGATACCACTTTGATGCTTTTGGAATCAACTGAAATGGGTGTCATATGCTATCATGTGTATAAAGGATGCTATGCATGCAGGTGATGGAATGTAAAAGGATTTTTAACCGTTTGCCATAGCTGAGATCGTTCTTATGATAGCCTGGTGAGTTTTATACCCTCCACCATATGATGGGGGGGTATACTAATTTCGTTATTCCGTTTGTTATACATCGAAATACTGATCTGAGACTTAACAAAGTATATTATTCGAAGAAGTCGGTGAGGCATGATGGCGTCTGTCTCATTGATGATCTGCATCTGGGTCGTATCCAATATTCTGGATCAGGAGCAAAATCTGTCTTGAAGATGACGACGATATCTTTCAGATTAAAATGCTTCCATTTACCGAAGATAATATCCCACTTAACTAACAGTTCGTGTAAGTTAGCGACTAAAAACACTCTTTCAAACTTGCATAATTTAAGTTCCCAGAGCTTGCTGTACCGAGTTTGGAAGGGCTGTCGCAATCGTCAGACTTAAGCCTTATTAAAAACCTCAGCCCCGGATATTTTTATAGTCGTTGCAGGCGCATTCATCAACCGATCTTTCCAAAATTTTGTACAAGACTTAAGAAGTCAAATCGGGAGATTCGGTTTATATGGGAGCTATATTTAAATCTGAACCGATATGGCCCATTTGCTATCCCTAATGACCTTCATCAATATTAAGTATCTGTTCAAAATTTCAAGGGCTAGCTGTACGCATTCGACCGCTATTTTGACTTAGACAGACGGATGGACGGAAATGGCTAGATCGACTTAAAAAGACGAGGCGATCAAGAATATATATACTTTATGGGGTCTTAGACGAATATTTCGAGGTGTTTCAAACGGAATGATTAGATAAGTATACCTCCATTCCTATTTTGATTGGTATAAAAATTATTGAATCAGTTAAGGGTTTAGCTGAAAACTATTTCATTTGCAATTAAATTATTAATTAAATCTTTTCTGTGCAGGAACCATTGCCGCTTTGCTTCTATTGTAGTTAGATCCCACATCTCTTGATTGATATTAGTATGATCCTCATTGGGTCTGCGTACAGGCCTCCAGATTAATACTCTACACCGCTGCGTCCTGTTCCATCTTATTCCTACGCAATATTGGTTTAGCGTATCTCATCACCGCATCCTCTGAACTTTTGCCCCAGGCGAAACTGTTTCCAGTTTACTGTATCTTTCGACTCAGCGCCCGAACTGGAAGAATGAGTGTTCTTCATCGTCAGCAACTCTTAGTTCCTCATAAATGCACTGACTAGAAGAGCATTTATCCATCCTATGTAGGTATTTCCGAAACTAACGATGGCCAGCCAACATCTGTCTAACGTAATTGTTGACTTTGTCGTGCTTTCAATCTACCCTGGGCCGATTATCATTCGTCTACCTCTGTTACCATCTCTTGATAGTCTTCTTTCTTATGGCTCGGGTATGATCTCGTGGTGTAGAACCTGAAGCGCTACATGGCCTGCAGTTTAACCGAATGCATTATCGTTAATACAAGGGCTGCGGGCTACGCCTCTATCCGGCAGGATGATATGACCCTAAGAACCGCCCACCTCTGTACCGAGAGCAGGGATTTTGAAAGGTATGCTCCGTCTTCTGCATTGCAAGTTCCTATCCGTGGAAATCCAGCCTGTCCTTTGCCCTAAGCATCACTTGATGTAATTTGCGCCCTGCACGTTCCGTCTTTTGCATCGCAAGTTCCTATCAGAGGGAATCCAGTCAGCATAACCTGATGTAATTCTTGCCCTGCACCTTCCGTTTCTCTTGCCTGCAGTGATGGCAGCGTCCTTTAAAGTTATTTCATTGGTTATTTAAAATTTTAATAGGTCACATTCGATAATGTGCCTTGATTTATGTTACTGAACGAATAAGCCCTTTCAACGTAGCCTTGGTGGACTTTTATTCAGTAAAATTTCCCATTTTTAGTTAAATTTTCTATTTTTTGTGATTTTCAGCTGCAGTTCGTTGATTTGGAGTTGAGGAAATACAATCTTTTAAGTTATTTTGAGTAAAACCTCTTCCATGTAAGAAGGCGGAGCAGAAATTTTTTATTTTTCATGATCCACCTTAGTTAATATATACACCCTGCCTTACTTTAAGAGACGAATGGACTCTTTCAAAGTTTCTCCGCATAGCGGTTTATTTAGGAAGATAAAACCTTTTTTAACTAAATTTTGAAATTTTTTGGTTTCCAGCTTCTCTTCGCTGACTTGTAGCTAGGGCGATAAAAATATTTTAAGTGATTTGAGTGAAATTTTAAACTCTCCCATATAAAAAAGTGATGCAAATATTTTATGTTATTATGCCCACCACCATTGGATAGATGGTATATTCATTTAGTCATTCCGTTTGCAACACATCCAAATATCCATTTCCGATACTGCAAAGTATATATATATGTCTGATCGTCGTATAATTCTAAAACGAGTTAACGATGTCCGTGTGTCTGTCCGTCCGTATGTCCGTTGTTATCACGCTACAGTCTTTAAAAATTGAGATATTGAGTTGAAATTCAGGTTAAGTTCTTGAATGCTCCAATCCCATAAAAGCCGCATTTTTTGTTCCACTTGGGTGAAATTTGAAACAGGAAGTTGTGCTAGGGGTCCCGATTTTCAAACTAAATATGACCATATTTACATATAGCTGCAATATGGACCGATATGCCAATTTGGGGTCTTAGGTCTTAGGGTCTTAAGCCCGTAACTGGCGCATTTATTATCCGATTTCGATGAAAATGGAAAAAGTGAGTTGTTTTGAGCCTCCCAACATTCGACTCAAATATGGTTCAGATCAGATTATATTTGGATATAGGCGATCTGGCGATTTAGGGTCTTTAGCCTGTAAAAACCGAACTGATTATCCGATTTTTATGAAATTTAAAAAGAGCGAGTTAACTAAAGCCTCCAGATATTCGACTCAAATATGGTAGAGATCGGTCATATTCAGATATAGCTGCCATATAGGGCAATCTGCCGATTAAGTGTCTTTAGCTCATGAAAGCTGCATTTATAACCCGCTTTCGCTGAAACATGAAACAGTGAGTTGTTTTAAGTTTACCGTCATCACACTAAATTGGTCCAGATCGGACAATTTTTGGGTGAAGCTCCCATATAGACTGATCTGCCGATTGAGAGTTTAAAGCTCATAAAAGCCGCAATTATTATACGATTTCGCTAAAACTTGATAAAGTGAGTTGTTTTATGCTTCCCGACATTCGACGCAAATATGGTTCAGATCGGACTATATTTATAAAAAGCTGCCATATAGACTGATCTGCTGATTTAGAGTCTTGGGCCATTCAGATATAGCTGTCATATAGGGCGATCTGGCGATTAAGGGTCTTGAGCCCATTAAAGCCGCATTTATTATCCGATTTCGTTTGAAATTTGAAGAATTGGGTTGATTAAAGCCTCCCGATAACCGACTCAAATATGGTTAAGATCGGTATTGATTCAAATATAGCTGCCATATAGACCGATCTGCGGATTGAGGATCTTAGACCCATAAAGGCCACATTTTTTACCCGATTTCGCTGAAATTTGACACAGTGACTTATTTTAAGCCTCCCCCATCCGACCAGCCATCGTAGCGCAGAGGTTAGCGTGTCCGCCTATGATGCTGAACGCCTGGGTTTGAATCCTGACGAGGACATTAAAAAAAATTTGAGCGGTGGTTATACCCTCCTAATGCTGGCGACATTTGTGAGGTACTATGCCATGTTTAAACTTCTCCCCAAGTAGGTGTCGCACTGCGGCATGCCGTTCGGACTCGGCTATAAATAGGAGGCCCCTTATCATTGAGCTTAAACTTGGAATAGGACAGCACTCAGTGATATGTGAGAAGTTTGCCCCAGTTCCTTAGTGGAAATGTTTATGGGCAAATTTGTATTTCCATCCGACTAGGATATGGTCCAGATCAGACTATGTTTTGATATAGCTGCCAAATAGACCGATCTATCATCTTAGGGTCTTAGCCCCATAAAAAGCGGATTTGTTGCCTTATTTGATTAAAACTGTGACTTGCAGAGAGTTTTCGGGACCTGAATCAAATATAATCGAGACCAGCTCATATATGGATATAATTATGGATGTGGTAGGGGAGTTGTTATAAAATAAGATGATGAATATATCCATGTTGGTGGGTATTAAAAGTTCGTCACGGTCATTTTTACTAGTTTTTTCTTTTCGTTTGCTTAACTTTTCATCACTTCCTTTTTTAATGTGACGCGTCTTATGTTAATTCGCCATATCCATTCAAAATTGTCTTTAAGGCACGTAGGGGTAGGTTGGAGTGGCAGACCTCTGGAGGGAATCGAACTGAGGACCCCCGCAATGACAATCCGAACACGCTACCAATGTGGCTACCGGGACGTCTTTAAGGCACATTATTGCTTGCCAACCTAAGATTAAAAACGCAATGCACGATAATGAAAAATTTTAACGTGATGTCAATGCACTTTATGAGACAACTTAGTTTCAGCCAACGCAGGCTTCAAGAAGGGGATGTTTCCATTTGCATTGTGATAAATGTTCCCCCTTACGCCCAAAACTAGAGGTCTCTATTTTTATTATTGTTCAGCTGAACACTTGGGGTCGATCTAACCATTTTGGACCCAAAAACTGTAAATACAAACGCAAATTTGCACACGAGCATTGAATTAAGCAAAATTTGCCTTCCGTTGCTATTTTAAGCTAAATGATACGGAACTTCCTTTTTATAGCCGAGTTCGAAAGAAGTACCATATGGATTATTAACTCACAAATGTCGCCAGCGTTGAAATTTTTTTTGATATTCTTGCCAGGATTCGACCACGGCGTTCAGCGTTATAGGCCATCATGCTTACCTCTACACTACATTGGCCTCAAAATGCATATCCCTTAAAAAAGTCACATCCCAAACTTCTGGTCCCTTTCTATGGCAATATTTATATGAGCTATAATTTTTTAATGTTGACATTGCAATGCCGCATTTATTCACCCAAAATAGACAACACAGTGTGACAAATAAATAGTTGTATAAAAATTGTTTATACATGCAATAAAAACGTGTATGCATTATACATTAAAAATCACCAAATAGAACAGATGTGGTTCTGGCATCATGATGTTTTACTCATTTATGAGCCAAAGCCAAAAAAGAAAAAGTTCAAACGACAAACCATTTTAGTTTCAATTTTGCATATTTTAAGGAATGAGTAAATATTAGATTTCATGAAATTTAAATTTTACCAAAACCGGTGCACACACACATACACAAAAGAATCCATTATCAGAAAATTGAGAGAACATTTTTTTGCATTACAGTCTGTCATTCTTTTAATGCAGGCCACAAAATTCACTATTTATTGATGCCATAAAGAAGAAGGAAAACTCTTTTGCCCTTATTACTTTTTATGGCCTGCTCATAAAATGTCGCATTTATTATATTTAAATATTTCGCACCCTCATGCAAACAGTCATTATATTTCACCTTTATGTGTGGGCTATAGTAACGAGGCTACTTTTATTTCCACCTAAACGAAAGGGTTGGCGAATTGGGGGCTATCAAAAAGGGCAACTATATGATGCATATTTGTTAGGGTCCTCATGAGAAGAATTTTGAAACACCGCTACATGATAGTTTGTGAGAAATACCAAATTGTGATGACCTTTTATCTGAGCCTTTTGTGAGAAACAGTGACTTTAAATCCTTATCCATAATTTATACAAATATTATTTTTTTTTTAACAATTTTAAAGTTACATAAATTTTTTTGGTTGGATAAGCATCTTTGAGTAGAACTTTCGTCAAATGAAATAAAAATCTCAAAAGTATTTTGTTACTTAATTTTTGGTATTTATAACCTCTATCTAATAACCCTTCTAGTGTAAGCCCATATTCATGGTTCTTAGTATATCAAAATATAAACAAAAAAACCTGAGTGGGCTTGAGTCTGGCCATAAATATATCCGCTTTTAATATACGGGCAAACTCTACTTCCATAGAAATGAGGCAGAATGGAGAAAGTCAATGTAAAATACAAAAGTAAAGTAGGGGTAGGCAAAATTTGGGCGATGCCGAATATATAATTCCTTACACTAACGCCATAAGCAAATGAACAATAACACTATGTGGAACCTATATCTAAGAGCTTTAAAAACAAGTAAAATCGTGCTAAGTTCCGCCGGGCCGAATATTATATAGCCTCCATCATGGATCGCATTTGTCGAGTACTTTTCCCGTATCTCTTTTTAGGCAAATAATGGATAAAAGAAACGAATTGCTATGCTATTGGAGCTATATCAAGTTATAATAGGTGTCCATAATTGAATTGAATGTCAGAGACCATAGTCCAAGTCATTGTGTAAAATTTCAATCAAATCGAATGAGAACTGCTCCCTTTAGGGGCTCAAAAAGTAAAATAAGGAGATCGGTTTATGATTAAGACCATATTTAAAACGTATGTTGTCATATCATGAGAAAACCAGTTGAACAAAATTTCAGCCAAATCGAATAATAATTGCGCCATCTAGAGGCTCATGAAGTCAAGATCCCAGATCGGTTTATATGGTAGCTATGGTTGCCCAAAAAGTAATTGCGGATTTTTCATATAGTCGGCGTTGACAAATTTTTTCACAGCCTGTGACTCTGTAATTGCATTCTTTCTTCTGTCAGTTATCAGCTGTTACTTTTAGCTTGCTTTAGAAAAAAATTGTAAAAAAAGTATATTTGATTAAAGTTCATTCTAAGTTTTATTAAAAATGCATTTACTTTCTTTTAAAAAATCCGCAATTACTTTTTGGGCAACCCAATATAACAGGTTATAAGCCGATTTCGATCATATTTGGCACAGTTGTTAGACGACATAATAAAACACTTCATGCAACATTTTTGCCAAATCGGATGAGAATTGCGCCCTATATTGGCTCAAGAAGTCAAGATCCCAGATCGGTATATATGGCAGCTATACTAGGTTATAGACACATTTGAACCATACTTGGCGCATTTGTCGGAAGCCACTACGAAACACGCCGCGCAAATCGGATAAGAATTGCGCCCTCTAGTAGCTCCAGAAATTCAGACTCCAGATCGGTATATATGGGAGCTATATCTGGTTATCGACCGATTAAAACCATACTTAGCACAGTTTTTGAAAGTCACCACAAAACACGTCATGCAAAATTTCAGCCTAATCGAATAAGAATTGCTCCCTCTAGTGGCTCAAGAAATCCAGACGCCAGACCGGTTTATATAGCAGCTATATCAGGTTATAGACCGATTAGAACTGTACTTAAAGCAGTTGTTGGAAATTATAGCATAACACGGCATATGAAATTTCAGCCAAAACGGAAAAGAATTGCGCCCTCTAGTGGCTCAAGAAGTCAAGATCCAAGATCGGTTTATATGGCAGCTATATCAGGTTATCGGCCGATTTGAACCATTCTTGGAGCAATTGTTGAAAATCATAGCAAAACACCACATACAAAATTTTATTGAAATCGTATCAGAATTGCGCCCTCTAGAGGCTTAAGAATCAAAACCCCAGATCGGTTTATATGGCAGCTATATAAGGTTATAGTCCGATTTCAACCATATTTGGCACAGTTTTTGAAAGTCACAACGAAACACGTCGTATAAAATTTCAGTCAAATCAGCTAAGAATTACGCCCTCTAGTGGCTCAAGATCCCAGATCGGTTTATATGACAGCTATATCAGGTTATGGACTAATTTCAACCATATCTGGAGCAGTTGTTGGAAATCATTGCAAAACACCTCATATGACATTTCAGCGAAATCGAATAAGAATTGCGCCCTCTAATGGCTTAGGAAGTCAAGATCCAAAATCCTTTTATATGGTAGCCATATCAAAAAGTGGACCGATATGGCCCATTTACAATCCTAACCCACCTACACTAATGAGAAGTCCTTGTGCAAAATTTCAAGCGGCTAGCTTTACTCCTTCGAAAGTTGGCATGCTTTCGACAGCAAGATGGACGCACGGACAGTCAGGCGGGAATGGCTAGATCGACTTAAAATGTCACGACGATTAAGGATATATATCCTTTATGGGGTATTCGACGAATATTTTGAGGAGTGACAAACGGAATGACGAATTTAGTATACCCCCATCCTATGGTGGAGGGTATAAAAATTCCTAATGTCAAAAATTTGTTGTCCTTTTTTATACCCACCACCATAGGAATGAGGTATAACAATCAGGTAGTTTTGGATATAGCTCCCATATAAACCGTTCTCCCGATTTGACTTCTAGAGCCCCTGGAAGCCACATTTTTTGTCCGATTGGGCTGTAATTTTGCATGCTGTGTTCAGTTTTGACTTTCAGCAACTGTGCCAAGTAAGGTCCATATCGGTATATAACCTGATATAGCTCCCATATAAACCGACCTCCCTATTTGACTTCTTGAGCTCCCGGAAGCAACAATTTTTATCCGATTTGAATACAATTTTACGCTTAGTGTTTTGCTGTGACTTTCAACAACTGTGCTGAGTGCGGTTGCAACCAGTCTATAACCTGATATAGCTTCCATATAAACCGATCTCCCGATTTGACTTCTTGAGCCCCAGGATGCCACAATTTTTGCCCGATTTGCTTGAAATTTTGGATGTAGTGTTCTGTTATAACTTCCAATAACTGTACCAAATACGGTTCAAGTCGGTCTAAAACCTGGTATAGCTCCCATATAAGCGGATCTACTAATTTGATTTCTTGAGCCCCTGGGAGCCACAATTTTTGCACGATTTGGTTCATACCAAATTCCTACTGTCCCAATCTACTACATTTTATAAAATAATGCATTGTTATATCTCCATTGTGGCAATGCTATGGTTTGAATTCCAAACAAACTTTTATCAAGAAATATGTACTTTTTATACCCACCACCATAGGAAAGGGGGTATATTCATTTGGTCATTTCGTTTGCAACACATCGAAATACCAATTTCCGACCCTACAAAGTATATATATTTCGGATCTTCGTAAAATTCTAAGACGATTTAACGATGTACTTGTGTCTGTCTGTCCGTCTGTTGTAATCACTCTACGCCTTCAAAAATTGAGATATTGACCTGAAATTTGGCACAGATACGTCTTTTTGATGCGCGCTGGTTAAGTTCTTGAACGGGTCAGAGCGGACCATATTTCGATATAGCTGCTATATAGACCGATCTGCAGATAAAGGGTATAATGCCCATAAATGCTTTATTTTTTAATCGATTTCGCTGAAATTTGAAACAGTGAGTAGTTTCGGGCCTGCAAACATTTGACCCAAATATAGTTTAGATCGGCATATATTTAGATATAGTTGCCATATAGACCGATCTCCCGATAAAGGGTCTGAAGCCCATAAATGCTGTGATTACTCTGAAATTTGATACAGTGAGTAATTTAAGGCTTTCCGAAATCTGACCCAAATATGGTTCAGATCGGACTATATTTAGATATAGCTGCCATATATACCGATCTGCCGATAAATGATCTGAAGTCTATAAAAGCTTTATTTAGTACCCGATTTCACTGAAATTTGAAACAGTGGGTTATTTTAAGCCTCCCCACATCTGACGTAGATATGGTTCAGATCGGACTTTATTTATATATAGCTGCCATATATACCGATCTGCCGATAAAGGGTCTGAAGCCTATAAAAGCTTTATTTTTTTCCGATTTCACTGAAATTTTAAACAGTGGATAGTTTTAGGTCTCCCGACATCCGTCCCTAACATTGTTCGGATCTGACTATATTTACATATAGCTGCTATACAGACCGATCTTCCGATAAAAAAAAGTAGATTGGGAAAGTAGGAATTTTTCCAAAGATTTTTCATAAATATAATAGAAATCTTTATTAAAAATTAAATGACCCTTGTAAGAAAGTAAAAAAAGCGGGAATAATTTGAGATAGAATTTTATCTCATTTTGATCTAACTATGGTTGCCCAAAAAGTAATTGCGGATTTTTGAAAAGAAAGTAAATGCATTTTTAATAAAACTTAGAATGAACTTTAATCAAATATACTTTTTTTACACTTTTTTTCTAAAGCAAGCTAAAAGTAACAGCCGATAAATGACAGAAGAAAGAATGCAATTACCGAGTCACAAGCTGTGAAAAAATTTGTCAACGCCGACTATATGAAAAATCCGCAACTACTTTTTGGGCAACTCAATATATCTGATGGCAGATATAATTGGATCTGACCATATCAATTTTTTTTATTCTATGAGGGAAACGTATATTTTATTGGGAAAAAAAACATTTTCATTTGCTTTAAAAAACAACAAAAAAAAAAATTCTTTGCCACAACCCTTTTGCAATAAATTTATACCAAATTCCTACTGCTCCAACCTACTCCTCTTGTAAAAACAAATATTATAACACCGCAATGGCCAAAGTTAGTTATTCTGTTGATCATTTAACATAAAATTCCTCTTGTTTAATTTTTCAGATTTTTTTTTTTTTTCAAAGTAGTAGATGGGAACAGTAGGAATTTTGACAAGCTATGTTTTTTTAAATTTTTTATTAAAAAAAGGAGGAATTGTTTAAGATGACAAAGATACCACATTTGTGATACATACAAAATATGCTTTAGTCCATATTCAAAGTTTATTGAAAAATTAATTAAAAATTTTTGCCCACCCCCTTCTGGTATTGGAATTCAGTTTTTCCCCCTTTGAATAAATATGAAATTCAATTTAAATTTAATTTCGTAATGAACCATCGCATATGCATTGTCATTGGCATGTAGTATAACAAATATTTGTATTATTGTGTATTTAAAAGTGTTGGAGTTACGCATGTTTTTCGTCTTTTTTTTGTAATTTTTGGAAGTTCCCTAACAACATTTCTCAACAATAGGTCATGGAGGTGGTAGAGGGTGGTCGATATGCGGCATGTTTTCATTGTAGGCATCAATAAAAATTGCAACAACAACAATAATCACAACGACATGAATACAAACAAACCATATTTCGTTAATATCATTTAATTACCAACACCGCTTACGATATATTAAACAGACATTAAGAAGCGCCTCCTCCATTTGGTAGCTGATGGAAACGATGAGAAGTGCTATCTATGTAAGACTATTTAAACATTCATCAATAAAATAAATATAATTATAGCTTCAGGTCTGTAATATAAACCAGAAGTGCTATACTCCCAACCACCCTCACCTCCCTCATCTACGCTACTAGCTAACATTTGAGCAAACAACAATTGACGCCACCATACACAACTGCAACGCCACCAAGCAACACTTCACCACCCCTTTTTTTTCAACTATTCCAAGCCTCTGAATCGCCAGCACTGCGCTGCTCAAGTCTTACAGCTGGGCTCAAGTTTAATATTCTGTACATTAATTTGTTGTAACTTTATAAATTATCATTTGGTAAAGATCAGCGGAACCTAGTGTTGCTTATTAAATACTGGATATGTGCATGTGGACACAGTCATAGTTTGCCTATGAGCCCCCCCTGGGTGGTCGCCTTCGAAAGGGAATAGTTAAACGAAATTGAAATCCAATGCATTCATAACCATATTGTAACGAATAGAAAGATACTCACATGCCCTGTAAAGTGGGATAGGCCGTAGCTGTGATGAATAAGCAGAAACGAGGGAGGAAAAGTAATTTCTGGGAATTTTGACAAAATCGGTTTTAATAGCAAAATTTCGGCGAAATTTTTGCATGAACATCAATCGGATGCAAGTTTTGATACATTGTGATAACCCAGTCAGAGCAATGCAGAGGACGAAATAACGTAGTGTACTCGCAAAGACATTGGTCCGTACCTATCTAAGTTTCTCCCTGCTAATACCTGGGTAACCCTGGGCTTCACAAATGGCTACGTGGAGTATTTTTAGATGATCACGTCGCATTATCAAATAATAGCATAGGTATTCGGAAATAGCGTACGAAGTAGATATTAAAGATCCATGTACCTAGGGGGATACCCCGACCCCAACACCCCCTTCAAATAGGCATATTGAACGATCATGACAATATGGGACTCAAATGGAAGGCATTCGGGAGCCCATGGAGAATTTAGTCTGGAAGTAGCATAAGGCTACAAAATTTGTTTATATCGGAGGGGGGTGGATCCTCCCCCTTACCACAAAAGTACCACCCAAACATAAAAGTGAACCGATTGGAATAATATGGGATTAAAATGAAAAGAATTCAGGAGTAACGTAAAAATTAGATAATAAAAATTGGGTCCACGTACATAGAGGACCGCCCCGACCCCACAACGCCCTCGAATGGGCACATTGGACGATCATGACTATATAGTGGATTCGAATTAAAGGTATTCGGGAGCAGAATAAGAATTTAGTCTGGAAGGAGCATCAGGCTTCACAATTAGAGGATTTCGAAAATAAAAGTAAACCGATTTGAATAATATGGGACTAATATGAGAGGTATATGGGAGTAAAGTACGAATTCAGTATTAACAAGTAATAGTGTACAAAGTTCGGCTGTGCCGAATCTTGAGAACCCACCACCATGGGCTCCGATCAAATATGGGAGCAATATCTGGTAATTGACCGATTTAGACCGTATTTAGCACTGTTATTGAAAGTCATAACAGAACACTATATGCAAATCGGATAAAAACTGCGGCTTCCAAGGGCTCAAGAAGTCAAATCGGGAGATCGGTTTATATGGAAGCTATATCAGGCTATAGACCAATTTGGACCGTACTTAGCACAGTTGTTGAAAGTCATAACAGAACAGCATGTGTAAAATTTCAGCCAAATCGGAGAAAAGTTTCCGCGTTTAGGAACTCACCAAGTCAAATCGAGAGATCGTTTTATATGGTAGCTATATCAGATTCTTGACCGATTTAAACCATACTAGGCACAGTTGTTGCAAGTCATAACAAAATAATATGTCCAAAATTGTAGTAAAATTGGACAAAAATTGCGGGTTGTAAGGCTCAAGAAGTCAAATCGGGATGTCGTTTTATATGGGAGCTATATTAGGTTATAAACCGGTTTGGACCGTACTTGATACAGCTGTTGTAAGTCACAAGTGATTATTATGTGTAAAATTTCAGCCAAATCGGAGAAAAAATGCGGCTTCCAGAGGCTCCAGAAGTCAAATCGGGAGATCGGTTCATATGGGAGCTATATCAGGTTATAGACCGATTCGGACCGTACTTAGCACAGTTGTTTAGAATCATAAAATAACACGACGCCCAAAGTTTCAGCCAAATCGGATGAAAATTTTGGCTTCCAGGGGCTCAAGAAGTCAAGTCAGGAGATTGGTTAATATAGGAGCTATATCCAAATCTGAACCGATATTGGCCATTTGCAACCCCCAAAGACCAACATCATTATTAAATATGTGTGCGAAATTTCTAGCGGGTAGCTTTACGCGTTCGACCGCTATGGACGGAAGGTAAGATCGAATCTGAATGTCGGATCTTCTCGATCCGAATATTTCGAAGTGTTACAAACGGAATGACTAGGTTAGTATACCCCCATCCTATGGTGATGTTGAAAAAAAAATGAACCAAACAACCCATTCCAGCTACATTTACTTTACTTTACTTTAATTGGCTATGACTGAACATTTGTTTCACTATCCAATATAGCCAACGCAGCCGTTGTATTTTGATGCGTGTAACTATACTATTGTCGTCATACAGCACGTGGTTCATACGTCGCACAGTGGGCCAAATGGCAAAAAAATTGGAAATAAGTCTACAACTTTTTATCTGTTGATTTTAGCCATACAAAATGTTCTAGACATTTGTAGAGGAGGACATAGGCTTTCAGAAAAGTGCTGTTGTTGGTCCATATCTTTAATACAGGGTGAGCTACAGGGTGTCAAAGTTGACCACTTTTGACTTCTCCAAGCTTCTGGGGGCCATAACTTTTGATCTACTCAACCGATTTACATGATTTAGGACTCTAGAGAAAGAGCTTGACAAGATCTAAAAAACTTATGCATAAAGTACCATGCCATCGTGTACTGTTAAGGAGTTATGAATTGTTTAATTTTAAAATATGAAAATTTGGCCTTGGTTTTTTTCAGTGTTTTTTAAATAACTCCGTCAATTTTAAAGCTATAAACTTCATACTTCACACAAATTATGCCAGCATATGTGTGCATAAAATACAAAAGGAATCACGTGAATATCTTTGGCGGTTTAAAAATGGCATCGTTTTCAATATGAAAAATATTTTTTTTGTCAAAAAATTGCAAAATTTTTCAAAAAAGATACTCCCATTTCCTTTAAGTTTTCGCAAACTTTGGCCGTCAAAGCATTATCATTTCTTTCCATTTTCACAAAGTCGAGGTATTAAGAAAAGTTTTAAGTGCTAATTTGGCTAATTTCGATATCAAACAACACCGTTATCTTAAGACCAAAATGGCCAATTTTTTTACTAAACTTCAAAAGTTTCTCACTGGAAAAAAAGTTCCACGGGGATTTTTTCGCTTTTTTTGAACTTAAATGAAAGCTTAAAATGTTCCCAACATTTTAAGGTATGTCTCGCCATATCCTAGCCATAAATGAGATCGTAGCGATCAAAATACTGAAAAAAGTCAATTTTCAAGTAGTGCTATATTCATTGCTAAAAAACAAGTATTACGTCACATTTTATTGCAAAGATGTTAAATAAACTTTTATTTGGTAACACTTCTTCTACAAAACACAAAAAGAATCATGGAAATATCTCTATTCTATTCCATTTTATGGAACCGGCAATAAAAAAGTCAATTTTTCAAAAAAGTCGAATTTCCCAAATTTTGTTTTTGTTGTCCTAATTGCACATGACACACTATAGCCATATTTACGCAACATACCTTATCGTAAAGGAAATTTTCATACCTTTCCAACAATGTATAAAACATTTCTCAACTCGGATTCTATCTACTCTAAAATTCATTTACACTTCATTAAACTCTATATAAAAATGTCTATTTGTGAAATGGAACCTTATATGGGGCCTACACTAAAACATTGATAGATTTGCCCAGGGTTTACAATACAAATGTGTTAGAATAAAAAAAGGTCTCCTGCCAAAGTTTAAAAAAATTGGAATAAAAATATGTGTTTTAGAGCGAAAACACTTCGCATCGGCGTGCGTTTGTATAGTACCTACATCTATTTTTAATGTAAGCTGATGATTTTTGAATAAAAAGTAACCTAGAAATATACCTGCATATATATATATATTTGTGTTAAGATTTGATGCAGACAAATGTTACCTGTTTCGCTATGTCGAATTCCCAGGAAATCCACCGTATCAATGAATGTGAAAAAACCTACCCATAAAAAATTCATTGTCATTTTTTTTAACCAAATTCGAGTCCAGGTAAATAATTATAGAAGAGTAAGTAAAAAGAGGCACTTTGGACCCCTTTTTACGATTGCGTCTGATACCTGAAATGGGTCATTAATTGTGAATATATTGCATAAATATTTGAACAAAATCCAAATTTTCTTCATTATATTTTGTAGAGGCGTAAAGGACATTTATAAGTTATGGAAGTCATACTGAAGTATTCCACTCTTTCGAAAATTGTATGGGACATCAAAAATGATTCCAAATCATACACGGAGTCATTTAAGGAACTTGTTTACACTTTGGACCACATATATGGAATAAGGCTAAATAAAGACGCTTTAGACAAACTTGAAAAATTCTACAAATCATTTGAGAGAAGGTTGCCAGAATGTTCATTCGCAAAAATCAAGTTTTTCAAAATGTATGAGAAGTGGCTGAAATCGGATCTACTTATTGAAATTAAACCGCTGATTCCCGGCCGGCCTAGCAAAGCATACGACGAAGTTACGGAGAAAACCAAAAAGAAAAAACAAGAGGAACTATTGGCGGCACATCCGCCAAATTTAATAAAAGATACGTTCAAAACAGCATTGTTAAAAACACAACCAAAAAATGTTGGACGAATTGTCGATGTTTTACCATTAGCATCTCCGAAAAGGGTAAAGAGAATGGTAGAAAGTATTCCAACTCCAAAATCGACTACAGAATTCACGGAGGAAGATGCACTGGCCCTGATTTTGAACCTAGGCCTCTCAAGAAACAAATACTCAACAATGAGGAAGGCTCTTCGTGAAAAAGGATGGGGTTGTTTACCCTCAAAACATAAATTGTACAACACCAGGACGAAAATGGTGCCATCAAATATATACGTGGACGAATTAAAAGCAAGAGTGAAACTTGCTGATCTTGTTGAAAATACAGCTGTTAGAATTATTTCTAATTTTACTGAAGAACAGTTGAACACATGTAATAATTCCGAAGTGGTTTTGATCAGCAAATGGGGTTGTGATGGATCATCTGGATTTTCCGAATATAAGCAACAAACAGAAATAGATACCAACTTCGCATCAATTTTCATGGCATCATTAGTACCATTGAGAATGAGATTGTACAAGGACCAATCTTCATCATCGAAAGAAAATGCATTTCAAGATATATGGATAAATAGAACACCTGGGTCAAAATATTTATGTCGCCCAATTCGGTTTGAGTATACAAAGGAAGACCGGAACACAACACGATCTTTGGTGAACGAAATAAAGGAAGAAATTGCTGCATTACCCATGATTGTTATAAACCAATTGGGAAGAAATATAAAAGTTTCGTTTCAACTACAACTCACTATGATCGATGGAAAGGTGGCAAACGCATTAACTGGCGTTATGTCCAATTGGAGATGCAATATTTGTGGCAAGAAGAATGGGCAATTCGAGGACAAGTCTGATGAAAATTTAGTAAACGAAAATGCGCTCAATTTCGGTATTTCGCCCCTGCACTGTAGAATTCGATTCATGGAGTATTGTTTGCATTTATCGTATGACCTTAAATATCGGACTAGCCCTGGAAACCGCGATGTCTCTGCTAGAAACAACCAAGATCTTCACAAAATGAGGCAGGAAGAGAAGAATCGAATCCAGTTGGAGTTTAAACAAAAGGGACTTATAATAGATAAACCTCTTTACGGATACGGAAGCACAAATGATGGCAACTCGGCAAGGCGGTTTTTTGAGGACCCCGTATCGACATCTAAAATAACCGGTCTTGATGAACACTTGCTAAGACGATTCAAAGTGATTTTGGCTGTAATCAATAGCAAAAAGATGATAAATTCAACCAAATTTGAAGCTTATAGTAATGACACAAAAAACATTTTATCTGATTTATATTCGTGGAAAGCTTTAACACCGACAGTACATAAAGTCTTACATCATGGCAAGGAAATTGTGGAATACAACATACTTCCGTTAGGAGAACTTACAGAAGAAGCTCAGGAATCCCGTAATAGAGATGTTAAACAGTTCCGGCTTTTCAATACCCGAAAGAGCACCAAATTTAACCAAAATTATGATTTACTTCAATATTTATTGTTATCGTCTGATCCGGTACTATACAGCATCAGAACTAAATGGCTACCAAAAATATGTGACGATATAGATAAGGACGATCCCGATGCCATTCAAATTAAAGAGCTTTTAAATTTTGATACCTTAGATTATTTGGTAGAGAATAAAATCAAATAATACAAAACTAAAATGCTTTTTTATTTTGGGAGTAGCTAATATACATATAAACGCACGCCGATGCGAAGTGTTTTCGCTCTAAAACACATATTTTTATTCCAATTTTTTTAAACTTTGGCAGGAGACCTTTTTTTATTCTAACACATTTGTATTGTAAACCCTGGGCAAATCTATCAATGTTTTAGTGTAGGCCCCATATAAGGTTCCATTTCACAAATAGACATTTTTATATAGAGTTTAATGAAGTGTAAATGAATTTTAGAGTAGATAGAATCCGAGTTGAGAAATGTTTTATACATCGTTGGAAAGGTATGAAAATTTCCTTTACGATAAGGTATGTTGCGTAAATATGGCTATAGTGTGTCATGTGCAATTAGGACAACAAAAACAAAATTTGGGAAATTCGACTTTTTTGAAAAATTGACTTTTTTATTTCCGGTTCCATAAAATGGAATAGAATAGAGATATTTCCATGATTCTTTTTGTGTTTTGTAGAAGAAGTGTTACCAAATAAAAGTTTATTTAACATCTTTGCAATAAAATGTGACGTAATACTTGTTTTTTAGCAATGAATATAGCACTACTTGAAAATTGACTTTTTTCAGTATTTTGATCGCTACGATCTCATTTATGGCTAGGATATGGCGAGACATACCTTAAAATGTTGGGAACATTTTAAGCTTTCATTTAAGTTCAAAAAAAGCGAAAAAATCCCCGTGGAACTTTTTTTCCAGTGAGAAACTTTTGAAGTTTAGTAAAAAAATTGGCCATTTTGGTCTTAAGATAACGGTGTTGTTTGATATCGAAATTAGCCAAATTAGCACTTAAAACTTTTCTTAATACCTCGACTTTGTGAAAATGGAAAGAAATGATAATGCTTTGACGGCCAAAGTTTGCGAAAACTTAAAGGAAATGGGAGTATCTTTTTTGAAAAATTTTGCAATTTTTTGACAAAAAAAATATTTTTCATATTGAAAACGATGCCATTTTTAAACCGCCAAAGATATTCACGTGATTCCTTTTGTATTTTATGCACACATATGCTGGCATAATTTGTGTGAAGTATGAAGTTTATAGCTTTAAAATTGACGGAGTTATTTAAAAAACACTGAAAAAAACCAAGGCCAAATTTTCATATTTTAAAATTAAACAATTCATAACTCCTTAACAATACACGATGGCATGGTACTTTATGCATAAGTTTTTTAGATCTTGTCAAGCTCTTTCTCTAGAGTCCTAAATCATGTAAATCGGTTGAGTAGATCAAAAGTTATGGCCCCCAGAAGCTTGGAGAAGTCAAAAGTGGTCAACTTTGACACCCTGTAGCTCACCCTGTATTAAAGATATGGACCAACAACAGCACTTTTCTGAAAGCCTATGTCCTCCTCTACAAATGTCTAGAACATTTTGTATGGCTAAAATCAACAGATAAAAAGTTGTAGACTTATTTCCAATTTTTTTGCCATTTGGCCCACTGTGCGTCGCCAAAGAATCTTTCTCTCAAATACTCCAAACACTGCCTCATCTGCTCTCACAAGTACCCATGCCTCAGAATCATATAACAACACAGGTAGTATCAGTGTCTCGTATAGTGTAATCTTCGTCTGTTGAGAGGTGGCCTTGCTTCTAAACTGCTTACTTAGTCCAAAGTATCATCTGTTTGCCAGTATTATTCTCCGCTTAATCTCAAAACTGGTATCATTCGTTTCGGTTACAGCGGTGCCGAGGTAGATACAGTGACTGACTATCTCAAAGTTGTGGTTCCCAACTTTCTCCCATTTTCTTTATCTGCTCGGTTGTACAAGGCGTTTTGGGAGTTGAAACCATCCATTTCGTCTTATCTCCATTTACTGCCAGACCGATTTTAATTGACTCTTTCGGTTCTTTCATAGGCTGCAGTTACTACTTTCGGTGACCGACCTATAATGTCGATGTCGTCGGCATAGGCGAGTAGCATGTGTAGTCTTGTGAATAGTGTCCCTTATCTATTCACATCTGCATCTCGTATAATCTTCTCCAGCAGGATATTAAAGAGATCACATGATAGGTTATCTCCTTGTCTGAAACCTTCCTCCGGCACGCCGTACAGAAATCGTTACGATTCGTTCCCAAATGTCGGAATAGAGAAAGTAATTTCCCTCAGATTTGTCAAAGCGATTTCTTTTCGGATTTAGGTAAGAATTGTCGTATATTCGTCCGACTATATGCAGACATGTCGGACATCAGACAAAGTCTGATCATATTGTTAGCTTGGTAGCTTTAAGCGTTCCACCGCTATGGTGATTGCGATAGACTTACGGACTTACGGACATGGCCACATCGACTCAAAATGTCCAGACGATCAAGAATATATAAACTATGGGATAGCCGATCAATATTTTGAGGTGTAACAAACGGAATAAATCTGCTAGTATATTCCACATCCTATAGTGGTGAGTACATAGGGGGCCACCCCGAACCTAAAATCTCCTTAAATGGGCATAATGCTCGATACTGACGGGACTCAAATAAAATATATTCGGTAGTAGATTTGAAATTAAGTCTGAAAGGGGCAATAGGCTATATAAGTTTTTGACATCCGGAGGGGGGCGGACTCTCCCCCTACCACAAAAACAACACCCAAAATCAGAATTAGACCGATCGGTACAATATGGGTATCAAATTAAAGGTATTTGAAAATATAATGCGAGTATTAATTTTAAAATTGGGTCCAAGTACCACGGGGGAGTAGGGATAACCCTGGAAGTTACAATTGCCTGCGTAGGTTATTTTAACATGACACCCCTATCGATGCGTAAACGAATTTTCTGAGAGAAACTTTTGCCAGTTCATCTTGATCGGTGAAAAATCCCTTAAATTTGCAAATTTGCCCATGAACATTCCATTAAGGAACTGGGGCAAACTTCTCACATATCAATGAGTGCAGTCCGATTCAAATTTAAGCTCAATGATAAGGGGACCTCCTTTTAATAGCCAAGTCGGAACGTCGTGCCGCAGTGCGACACCTCTTGGGAGAGAAGTTTTACATGGTATAGTACCCCACAAATGTTGCCAGTGTTAGGAGGGGAAAACCACCGCTGAACATGTTTTCTGATGGTCTCGCCGGGATTCGCACCCAGGCGTTCAGTGTCATAGGCGGACATGCTAACCTTTGCGCTACGGTGTCCTCCCTCTCCCAGATATAATGCCTGTATCCCGGCAGACTTGGGCATTACTCAGCAAGTGCTTAATCTTTTTAGACTCATCAAGTTTTGCAGGAATCATTATAAGAATTTTCCATGACACACACGAGTATCATGGAATTCTTGGTTTCTTCCGTCAGACTATTGAAAGAGCTTTTGCTGAAAGCATGCAGTTAGTCTGTTTAAATAAAGGGTGATTTATTAGCTATTATCTGTTTGGTAACACTGGTTTCAACAGCTCACGCATGTTTCGTGTTTTGTTCCACTGTCAAACATCTTCAGTTTGGTCTATAATTTAACCATGAATCGTCTTACAAACGAACAACGGTTGCAAATTATTGAATTTTATTATCAAAATGCATCGCTGCTCCATTCAGCGATGAAACTCATTTTTGGCTCAATTGGTACGTAAATAAGCAGAATTGTCGATTTTGGAGTGAAGATCATCCAGAAGCATTGCAAGAGCTACCAATACATCCAGAAAAAATTACAGTTTGGTGCGGTTTATGGGCTGGTGGCATCATTGGACCGTGCTTCTTCAAAGATGATGCTAATCGTAATGTAACTGTGAATGGTGAGTGCTACCGTGAGATGATATCCAACTGCTTTTTGCTCAAAATGCAAGAGCTGGACTTGTATGCTTTGTGGTTTCAACAAGAAGATGCCACATGCCATATAGCACACCTAACAATGGACTTATTGAGAGGCGAGTTCATTGAACATTTTATTTCACGTTCGGAACCGTTTAATTGGCCGCCTGGATAGTGCAATTTCACACCTTTGGACTATTTTTTGTGAGACTATGTTCAAGCTCATGTCTATACAGACAAGCCCGCTTCAATTGAGGCATTGGATGACAACATTGAAGCATTTATTCGTGGAATACCGGTCAAACTGTTGGAAAGGATATCCCAACATGGGACTAAGCGGATGGACCATTTAATGCGCAGTCGCGGTCAAAATTTGCATGAAATAATAGTCAAACAATAGATTATAGAGACCGCTCTATCGATTCAAATAAAGATTTCATTAATTTTTCAGAATTTTATGTTTTTTTATGAAAAAATTTCCTATGGCTCTAAAAAAATTATCCTTAAGTTCACCACCATCGCATTCGCATAGACCTCCTCCTCGTCCAGCTGTTTATTCAACCTCATACCCCACATTGTTTTGCAGCCCTTAATAAAGACTGAAGACTCACTTCCTCAATACACTACATCCGACGGCTAATCTTTATGTTGAGACCGATACATGGGCTATATCTGTTTATAGACCGATTCAAATCATACAGGGCACGGATGTAGCAGAAGTTTTTGTGTCAAATTTCAGCCAAATTAGGTGACAATTGGAACACCTTGGAGCTGCAGAAGTCAAATCCGGGAATCGGTTTATATGGGGGAGTATCCCAGTTTATTTACCGATACGGATCATAATCAGCAATGATGTTGTAAGTCTAAACCAAAATGTCCTGTGCCATTTACAATCAAATCGAATGAAAACTGAGACTTTAAGGGGCTCACGTAGTCAAATCCGGGGAACGGCTTGTGTGGGAACCATTAATAGACCGATTCGGACCATGCTCAGAACGGAGGTCTGTGTACCTAATTTCAACCAAATGGGATGAAAATTGCTGTCTCTAGTCGCGCAAGATGTGGAAACTGTGGATCGGCTTATATGGGGGGCTACATCCAAATCTGAACCGATATGACCCAATTGCCTTATTCAACCATACACATCTATCATTATTCGTTCGAACTCTACTGGAATTTCGACAGCAGAAAAACGGACGGGCATGGCTAGATCGACTTGGAATGTCAAGGCCTAGAATTTCCCAAATTTTTCCTCTTTTCCTCTTATAAGCCAAATGAATAGAAGAACGTATGAATGAATTAATGTCGATATCACAACGACAGATTCATTGACAAGATTACGATCCCCGAAGCTAGGAAGCAAGGTAGAGAAAAAAAAGTCGTGAACTAGGCATCAGAAGAAAAAACAACACTTCTGTGTTCATATGTCAATATCAATTGACAGTTTCATAGAGATGTTCACTGAAGCACTCCTTGTGTGGTTTTCCAATACGCACACAACAACACTACTATGCTCCCAGCAATGGCCAACGATCACCATGGTCGTCCAGCCAAGGGATTTGAGAAACGGCAAAACAACAACATTCATGTTAATTTCTTTGTCGGCAATGTTGCAACACACAAAGGAAAGGAAACCAAACCAAATACGAAACAAAAACAACAACACCAAACATATTTATTAGGAAATATGTCATGTGTGAGTAGAGCATGTCTCTTATGATTGTCTCATAGTTCGATGGAATTAGGGGCGAACAACAACGCTTTCATATTAAAAACTAAGAGGTCATAAAATCAACACCATTTGGTTAGCACGAAATGAAGCTTAAAGCCTCGCCACTGACTATTCACTTCCTCATACCCTTGGTTACGGAATTCAGGCAACCATGGTGTTCCCGTCTTGTTTTTCCACAATTAGAACCTTTTTAAATTGACATTTGTGTGAACAAGTAATGGCCATCACACCATACCGGAGGCTTGGGCAGCCCAGGCATACAAACAACCTTAACCAGGTGGAAATGGCCATAGAATAAGCGGCTTGTGTCCAGTTGATGTGATTATGGTCATTATAGACATAGAGAGAGAGAACAAGACCTCTTTGAAAACGTTCAAGGTTGCATGCAACCTAAAGAGGTCTATTATTCCATTTTTATTGCATAAACTAAAGTTGTAGTGAAAATGCAATTAGACACGCCATTTCAAATGGAGAACAATGGGAAAATCTCGGTTGTGCACAATGATATTGAAATGTTTGTGTAATTAGAAATGTAGGACATTTTTATTGCATTCATTTTTTGCTTGTATTCAAAGGAAGATTAATGTTAATGAAGTCAGGTTTTAATGGGGATTAATGGGATTTACCATATGAAGAGTAGAAGAGTTTAACCAACACCATAGGACTGGAGTTAAACAAATTAAAGTTATGGATAACATTTTCTATGGGAATAAAAATTTGAAAAAATTTTGTATGGCAATAAAATGCAAAGGAAAAAATTTTTTCATATTTCTTTAACAAAAAAGGTTTGGAAGAAAATGTTGACTACATTTTCTTAAAAATAAAATGTTGACAAAAATTTTCTATAATGGTCCCATAGTAATTGGTGTGTGTTGCAATCTCTGGCTTTCCTTTGCCATTTGCAAGAAAATCTCCGATCATTGAGCTCGTCTCGAAAGAAAAACAAACAACAGTGATAAAATTTAATGATCTTCGCCCCAACTGGCAAACAACTTGAAAATGAAAAATTTTGGCAGAGCCCCTGGCCGGGATTCGAACCAAGGGCGAAAGCCGTTGCCGTTGTTAAGCATTCAAAGTCATCAATGCAACTTCCACCAGATGCAAATGTGTATACCATGGGAGTAGTGTAATTTGTGTAGACAAAAAATTTGTCATTACACAAAAACACATGCATTGGGAAAAGTACAGCCAATAGACATGGTTGTCGAGCGTGGTTAATGAGGTTTTTATATCGTAGAGGCGTTTTTGCAAAAAAAAACAGGATAAGTACAACATACTAACAACAACGTAAGAAGCCTTCATACCTAATATGGCTGATGAGTAATTTTGAACCAAATTACGAAACTCGTCCCACAGTGGTTGGTGTGTGTTGCGATCTCTGGCTTTCCTTTTCCATTAGCAAAGAAATTTTCCGATCATTGAGCTCGTCTAGAAAGAGAAACAAACATCTTGAACCTCAAGAAGTCAAATCCGTGAATCGGTTTATGTGGGGGATATATCAGTTTTTAGACCGACTAGGATCGTTGTTGTAGCCACATATCTATATGTGGAGGTGGCGATCTTCATCTAGCTCCTATAGGTGAGCAAGCTCATTCGCCTCGGGAACATCATGGCCATTGGTTATTTAAAGGCGCCAACAACTCCCCTTGTCCTATCGAGCATCATAGGCACTCAGTATTAATGCAAGAGCCGGCGCCACCCGGCCTTTCACTGAGACTCCCTGCTCCATACCGCCGATTGTCCGCGACTGCAATTGCAGCTACTCCATATGGATCATTCCACTATCCGCAACCTGTGGACGTGAACGGAAGCTCGCCGCTAAGCTTCTCGTGGTAACAATAAACACCACACAGATCGGAGCTCAAAGTTGCAGCCTGTGTGGTGCTCATAGTTATCCCGTGCTATTGAGTTGCCCAAAAAGTTATTGCGGATTTTTCATATAGTCGGCGTTGACAAATTTTTTCACAGCTTTTGACTCTGTAATTGCATTCTTTCTTCTGTCAGTTATCAGCTGTTACTTTTAGCTTGCTTTAGAAAAAAGTATAAAAAAAGTATATTTGATTAAAGTTCATTCTAAGTTTTATTAAAAATGCATTTACTTTCTTTTAAAAGATCCGCAATTACTTTTTGGGCAACCCAATACAATCGTACTTGACATGAATTTTGGAAGTCATAACACAAGCTTTTATTCCAAATTCCAGCCAAATCGGATGAAAATTGAGTCTTCTAAGGGCTCAAGAAGTCAAATCCGGGGATCGGTTTATACATGGGCCATATCTATTTATAGACCGATTCCGATTATACTTGGCACGGACGTAGCAGAAGTCTTTGTGTCAAATTTCAGCCAAGCTAGGTGAAAATTGGAGCACCTTGGAGCTCAAGAAGTGAAATCGGTAATCGGTTTATATGGGGGGGTATCCCAGTTTATTTACCGATACGGATTATAATCAGCAATGATGTTGTAGGTCAAAACAAAAATGTCCTGTGCCATTTACAACCAAATCGAATGAAAACTGAGACTTTTAGGGGCTCACGTAGTCAAATCCAGAGAACGATTTGTGTGGGACCCATTTCTGTTAATAGACCTATACGGATCATGCTCTGCACTGATGTTGAAAGTCAGAACGGAAGTCTGTGTACCTTATTTCAGCCAAATCGGATGAAAATTGAGGCTTTTAGGATCTTACGAAGTCAAATCCGAAGAACGATTTGTGTGGGACCCATTTCTGTTAATATACCTACTCGGAAGTCTGTTAATAGGGCTACTCGGAAGTTGGAAGTCAGAATTGAAGTCTGTGTACCTTATTTCAGCCAAATTGGATGAAAATTGAGGTCTCTGGTGGCGCAAGAAGTCGAAACTGTGGATCGCTTTATATGGGGGATACATCCAAATCTGAACCGATATGACCCAATTGCATTATTCAACCATACACATCTATCTTTATTCGTTGGAACGCTACTGGATTTTCGACAGCAGCAAGACGGACGGGCATGGCTAGATCGACTTAGAATATTAAGACTATCAACAATTAATATACTTTATAGGGTCTTAGGTCAATATTTCGAGGTGTTACAAACGCAATGACTTAATTATGGTATACCAATCTACTCCTTCCGTTTGGAACACCCATCCTATGGTGGTGGGTATAAAAATGTGATTATACCAATCTAGTCATTCCTTTTGTGACACCCATCCTATGGTGATGGGTAAAAAAATTGGGTCCATGTCCCTTGAGGGCAGTCATGACCCCAAAACCTCCTCAAACAGGCATATTGGATAATCATGACAATATGGGACTCTGGGACTGAAAAGTATTTGTAGTAGATTAAAAATTTGGTCAGAAGGGAGCAAGAAGCTTCACAATTTGTTGATATTGGACCCTCCCCCATACCTCAAAAGTACCACCCAAAAATAAAAGTAAACAGATTGGAATAATATGGAACTAAAATGTAAGATATTCGGTAGTAAAGTACAAATTCTGTATTAAAAACTGTTTTCAGGTGCCTAGGGAACCGCTCCGACCCCAAACCACCTCAAATAGGACCATCATGGCGATGCAAGTTTGCCAATGAACATTCCATTAAGGAACAGGGACAAACTTCTCTCACATACCCATCCGATTCAATGATAAGTGGTCCCCTTTCACAGCCGAATCCGTGTCGCAGTGGAAGAGAAGTTTTAACATGGCTGGCATACCATTTTTATACCCTCTACCATAGGATGGGGGTGTTTCGTCATTCCGTTTTGTAACACCTCAAAATATTCGTCTAGGACCCCATAAAGTATATATATTCTTGATCGGCTTGAAGTCTTGCATTAGTGGAGGCCACCGCAGCGCATAGGTTAGCATATCCGCCTATGACGCTGAACGATTGGGTTCGAATCCTGGCGAGACTATCAGAAAAAAATTTTCAGCGGTGGTTTTCTCCTCCTAATGCTGGCAACATTTGTGAGGTACTATGCCATATAAAACTCCCCAAAGAGGTGTCGCCCTGCGGCACGCCGTTCGGACTCGGCTATAAAAAGGAGGCCCCTTACCATTGTGGTTAAATTATAATTGGACTGCACTCATTGATATGTGAGAAGTTTGCCCCTGTTCCTTAGAGGAATGTTCATGGGCGAAATTTGCAAAAATTTGCATTTCAATTCTTATTAGTGAAGGTCTGTTGCGTTTGTAAATGGGTCATATCAGTCCATGTTTTAATACATCTGCCATGAAAACCGTTCTTGAATCTTGACTTCTTGAGCCACTAGAGGGCGCTATACTTATCTGAGTTGGCTGTTCCACGAGGTGTTTTGTTATCACTTCCAACAACTGTGTCAAGTATGGTCTAAATCATTCTATGACTTCCAACAATCTGTGCTAAGTATGGTCCAAATCGGTACAAACCCTGATATAGCTGTCATATAAACCAATCTGGGATCTTGACTTCTTAGGTCTCTAGAGGGCGCAATTCTTATCCGATTTAGCTGAAATTTTGTACGAACTGTTTCGTTATGACTTTCAACAACTGTCCTGAGTGTGGGTTAAAACGCTCTAAAACCTGATATAGCTGCCGTATAATCCGATCTTGGATCAGGAATTCTTGAGCCACTAGAGGGCGCACTTCTTATCCGATTTGGCTAACATTTTGCATAATGTGTTTTGTTATGACTTTCAACAACTGGGCTAAGTATGGTTCAAATCGGTCTATAACCTTACATAGCTGCCATATAAACCGATCGTGGATCTGGACTTCTTTGGCCTCTAGAGGGCGGGCGCAATTCTTAGCCGATTTGGCGGAAATTTTGCATCAACTGTTTTGTTATGACTTCCAACAATTGTGCTAAGTATGGTTCAAATCGGTACATAAGCTGATATAGCTGTCATATAAACCGATCTGGGATCTGGACATCTTAAGCCTCTAGAGGGCGCACTTCTTATCCGATTTGACTAATATTTTTGGCCAACTGTTTTGTTATAGTTTACAACAGTTGTGCTAAGTATGGTTCAAATCGGTCTATAACCTGATATAGCAGCCATATAAACCGTTCGTAGATCTGGACTTCTTTGGCCACTAGAGGGCGGGCGCAATTCTTATCCGATTTGACTAAAATATAGGGCAAACTGTTTTGTTGTGGTTTACAACAACTGTGCTAGGTATGGTTCAAATCGGTCTATAACCTGATATAGCTGCCATAATAACCGATCGTGGATCTTGACTTCTTTAGCCACTAGAGGGCGCAATTCCTTTTCTTTTGGCCACTAGAGGGCGCAATTCCGCTAAAGGGTGCACTTCTTATCCGATTTGGCTGAAATTTTGCACGAAGCATTTTGTTATGACTTCCAATGACTGTGCTTAGTATGGTTCAAATCGGTACATAAGCTGGCATAGCTGTCATATAAGCCAATCTGGGATCTTGACATCTTAAGCTTCTAGAGGGCGCAATTCTTTTCCAATTTGGCTTAAATTTTGTACAATGACTTCTCCCATGACCATCAATATACGTGTCTAATATGGTCGGAATCGATCTCTAGCCTGACACGTCTCCCATATAAACCGATCTGCGATTATGCAGCTTGAGCCCTTACAAGGCGCCATTCTTATCCGAAAGGACTGATATATTTACCAACGACTTCTGCTATGGTCTTCAACCTTTAATTTATTTATTGTCCGAATCGGACTTTAACTTGATATAGCTCCAATAGCATAACAATTCTCATCCATTATTCTTTGTTTGCCTAAAAATAGACACCGCGCAAAGAACTCGACAAATGCGATCCATGGTGGGAGGGTATGTAAGATTCGGCTCAGCCGAACTTAGTACGCTCTTACTCCGAAGTTGGCACGCTCTTACTCCGAAGTTGGCACGCTCTTACCCTACACTACCACTATGGTACATGGTATTATAAATTAATTAATTTTTTTGTAACCCCCAGAAGGAAGAGTGATAGGCCCATTGATAAGTGAACCGATCGAATCAGAACGACTTTCTGATTGGATTTATCCATGTCCGTCTGTATGGCTGTCTGTCCATGTTAATTTGTGTGCTACAGGT
Organism: Stomoxys calcitrans; assembly: GCF_963082655.1. Lineage (NCBI taxonomy): Eukaryota > Metazoa > Arthropoda > Insecta > Diptera > Muscidae > Stomoxys > Stomoxys calcitrans. The sequence continues at coordinate 7,934,600 of NC_081556.1, forward strand.
CGCAATTTTCATCCAATCGTCCTAAAATTTGGTACAGTCATGTTTTTTTGACTTGGGAAAAAGCCTATTGAAATTGAAAAAAATCAGTTCAGATTTGCACATAGCTCCCATATATATGTTCGTCCGATTTGCAGTAATAATGTAAAAAAATGGTCATTTGTTGGCCGATTCTCTTGAAATTTAGTAGGAAAGGATTTCTCCTGACTCTCGCCATTACTGGTGAATTTCATAGAAATCGGTTCAGATTTAGATATAGCTGCCATATATGTATTTTGCCCGATTTTCACTTCTAGAGCCACGGCAATCGCATTTATTGACCAATCTTCCCAAAACTTTGTACAACGCCTTTCTTGACGATCTGTATAATATCTTAGAAGTAATAGCAATAGCTCCCACTTTGTACTTATAGGGTAGGTGTAGGATATTATTGGGTTGCCCAAAAAGTAATTGCGGATTTTTCATATAGTCTGCGTTGACAAATTTTTTCACAGCTTGTGACTCTGTAATTGCATTCTTTCTTCTATCAGTTATCAGCTGCTACCGTCCGATTTTGTATTTCCTTACTGGTTATAGGATTTCTGGGAAAGTATAACGGCAAATTGTTTTACTTTTTTCCCTTTTTCGTCATATCACTTCATTTCCTTAAGAAATTGCATCCGGCATCATTAAATCATCGATATGTTAGAAATGTTTGAAATTTTATACTCATTAGGGCATAAAACATCCAGCTCCATAATAACCACCATAATGGAATTGTCAGAGAAAACAAAAACATTTATCCTCCACACATGATGAACTTTTGAAATGAGCGCGAGAAAAATCGTGTAACTGCCATTCATTATACAGAAGTACAGCGGCTACATAAGCCAACATCTAAGCATTCGTGCATATTTACAGCAACAGGCAATAACTGTGCTGCATTGGTGGCAGCATAATGACCAGCAGCACCACAAACAGCAAAGCGGCCAACGCCAACGCCATCATCCATATATCTGGTACCAACCATCATCATTGGGGTGATGATGGTGGATGGACCACAGTGGAATGTCAAGCAACAGTTTGAGTGACAGTTGAATGATTTAATGAGCAGCAAGATAAACGATCTTATAACAAACCGATGACGAGCTGACCATGATGATGCAGCATCATCATCGCCATCATGCAACATTAGACATGCAACAGAGCCTGGTAAACGGCAACGGTATCGTCCATCTAATCTTTTACCTATTACCAGGAAATTAAAAGGAAAACTTACAACTAAGAGCTACATTGTAGAGACGAGATGAATATGAAGTTGCCGTTTTCGTCTTTTCTTCCCAAAAGAGCCAAACTCATTAACCATGGAGATGCTTGAGCCCATAGTCATTATGCTCCGCATTGTCTGTGAAGTGATGTGCCCCCTTACATGAAAAATGTGATACCGAAATGTTGTGACCACGCATTTTCTTTATATGCCTTGGACAGGGGAATTTTCCACTCCCCTCCCCCCTTTAACAATATTTCCCTAGTTACCCATTCTTCTGCTGCTGCTGCTGATTCTTATCAAATTGGAAAGATATGAATTATGAAGTGCCGATGAATTGTTAGAAATTGTCTTAAAGAATGGCAAGACATGAAAAACTCTTTAGACACAAAAAAAAAAAAATTTGTTATGCCTTTTTAAAAAGCCATTTATAATGAATGTCACACATGATTTAAATGGTACATACTTTCATGTCTCTTGGCCTAACAATGGGTTACCAAATTTCTTCAACAATACTGAAGAGTGTGTCTAAGTTGTTGAAGTTATGCTGGCCATAAGCAAGGAAAAAAGGCAATGCAGTCCTATAGCAAACAAACAGCCCACGCTAAGTATGACAGTAAGAGGAAACTACTATGTGAAAAGGCCACTACTACGGAGGCCGACGTAGCGCAGAGGTTAGCATGTCCGCCTATGACGCTGAACGCCTGGGTTTGAATCCTGGCGAGACCATCAGAAAAAAATTTTCAACGGTGGTTTTCCCCTCCTAATGCTGACAACATTTGTGAGGTACTATGCCATGTAAAACTTCTCTCGAAAGAGGTGTCGAACTGCGGCACGCCGTTCGGACTCGGCTATAAAAAGGAGGCCCCTTATCAAGTATAGCTCAAATCTGTCAATAACCTATTTCGGTGCATATAAATCTACTTCGGATCTTGACTTATTGAGCCGATAGGGGGCGCAATTATTATCCGATTTGACTGAATTGTAGCACGAAATGTTTTGGTTCGGACTTTAATAACTGCGCCAAGTATGGCCCAAATCGGTTCACAACCTGATATAGCTCCAATATAGACCGATCTTCCGATTATACTTCTTGAGCCTCTAGAGGGAGCAATTCTTATCTAATATGGCGAAATTTTGCAACAAAATCTTCTCCACATCGAAATATGCATTTGCGACTCTTCAAAGTATATATATTTCGGATGATTGTATAATTCTAAAGCGATTTAACGATGTCCGTGTGTCTGTCCGTCCTTATAACCAGCAGTTGTAATCGCGCTACAATCTTTAAAAATTTTGATATTGAGTTGAAATTTTGCACAGACTCGTATTTCTTCTATACGCTTAAGTTCTTGAACGGGCCACATCGCACTATATTTAGATATAGCTGACATATAGACCAATATCGGATCTTGACTTCTTGAACCTCTAGAGGGCATAATTTTCATTCGGTTTGGTTAAAATTTTGTGCCAAATATGATTCAAATCGCTTCATAGCCTAATATAGCCACCATATAAACCCATCGCGGATCTCGACGTCTTTAGCCGCTAGAGGGCGCAATTCTTATCTGATATTTGGCTAATCCATCAACAACTGTGCCAAGTATGACTCAAATCGGTCTATAACCTGATATAGCTCTCACATAAACCTATTTCTGATCTTCACTCCTTGATCCGATAGAAGGGGCATTTATTATCCGATTTGGCTGATAAAGCTCCCATATGAACCGATTTCGGATCTTGAATTCTTGAGCCGATAAATGGCGCAATTATTATCTGATCAGGCTGAATTGCAAGAATTGTTTTGGTTTGCCCATCAACAACTTTGCCAAGTATGGCTCAAATCGGTTCATAATCTGTTATAGCTCCCATATAAACCGATTTCGGATCTTGACTTTTTGAGCCGCTAGAGGGCGCAGTTATTATCCAATAGACGGATCTCTCGATTTAGGGTCTTGTGCCATAAAAGCGCATTTATTGCCCGATTTTACCGAAATTTGGGACAGTGGTGTAAATGAGGCCCCTCGACATCTTTCGGTAATTTGGCCCAGATTGGTCCAGATTTGGATATATTTGCCTTATAGACCGATCGCTCGATTGAAGGTCTTGGTCCCATAAAAGGCGCACTTATTCTGCGATTTTGCCGAAATTTGGGACAGTGAGTTGTGTTTAGCCCCTCGACAACCTTCACCATCATCATCTTTCACCATATAGACTCGATTTAAGGTTTTGGGCCCATAAAAAAAAAACAATTATTGTCCGATTTCGCCGAGTTTTGGGACAGCGAGTTGCGTTGAGCCATTCGATTTTGATTCTGCTGCCATATAGAGCGATCTCCCAATTTAAGGTCTTGGGAGCATAAAAGGCGCATTGATTGTCCAATTTGGCCGAAATTTGGAACAGTGAGTTGTGTTAGGCCCTTCGACATCCTTGTTCAATTTGGCCCAGATAGGTTCAGATATGGATCTATCTATCGGTCCATATAGACCGATCTCTCGATTTAAAGTCTTGGCCTCATAAAAGACGCATTTGTAATCCAATTTCGATGAAATTTGACACAGTGACTTATGTTAGTCTTCCCGACATCTGTGTCGTATATGGTTCTGATCGGTCTATATTTGCATATAGCTACCAACAAGACCAATATTTTGTTCTACAAAATAAAACAATGACTTGTACTTATTAGACCACGCAATATCCGTGTCGAATTTGGTCGAAATCGGACCATATTTCGATATAGCTGCCATGGGGGCATAAATTATGCATTTTTCACGGGGTTATGACGAAAGGTGGTCAACATATATTCCCGAGGTTATGGGTATCTAAAGTTCGGCCCGGCCGAACTTAACGCCTTTTTGATTGTTGGGAGTTGCCCGTGTCATACTCCAAGCTTTAAAATTGGGTTTCAGATTTGTTTGGCATTTCCAAAGGTATTGTGGCCCCATATTTAGGGATGGGGCGGCCCTCTAGATACTTGGCCCATTGGATAACAGATTAATTTTCTACTTTCAAATAACTCTCGTTTGAATTCTATATTGTCATGATTGAGTTATATGCCCCTTTGAAGGATTTTATGGATAAGGGAAACTTTAGGTTAAGGGGCTGAGGATAATTCTTAAACTCAAACAAGCTCCTCTTTATGGGTTTCCCTTCAAAAATATTGCATACGGTAATGCTCGAACTAGTTAATGTCTTTTATTTGAATACCTTTGGCCAAAGTTATAGCAAACATGTTTTTTTTCTTGGAAAATTGTCTGGGAATTTTAGGTTTTACTGCATGGCTATTTTGCCAACTTCATTGGCTTGCACATAGGAATTTGGACAGCATATCCTTTTTGGTATTGAAATTCTAAAAATATATTCTACAAAATTTTGAATAAATATTGCGTTCTCTGTTCCTATTAAATTAAATTCCGCCTTCCAATTTGTTTTTATTCTAACCTTTTGAGACTGGGTCACCAGTAGCAAAGCTTTGAGGAAATAAAGAGAACCCTCCCTAAGCGATGTTGAGTAAAAATTCACGAAATTAAATTAGTTTCGGTTTTTTTTTTGGTGCAATTCACAGCACAGGCAAGTGAAGTATATCTAGCTTGGCTCTCAGATTCTACAATAAAGCAAAGAGGGAAGCTTTTCGTTGCCTGCCTGCAAAGCAACCACATGCCACCTATAACTGTTACCGAAAAAAAAAACTCTTCTTGTGCCTTACGAAGGAAACGACAAAGCCTACGACAACACTGCTGACAAGGACAGTTTGCGTTTCTTTATCAGAAATATATGAAAAAACGCGGCTGAGTAAATAAATTGAAAAATGGTTAAAATTGCCCTAAAGCTATGGACACAACAGCCACCAAGCAAAAGGCCAGGCTTGCTAAGTTGCTACCATAACCGCCTCTTGTGCAGTCAGGCCTTTGGTGGAGTTCAGGGAAGTAAATTGTGTTTTGTTTCTGTTGGTTTTGTTTCGTCCTTTTTCCAAAAGCCTTTTCTCAGAACTAATTTAAACAACTTCGAAGTGAGAATAATATTAAATTTGTTTCAAAAGCTATGGTTGAAGCTCCTACGGTCACTTTAGAAATTGCACCCCCATGTTGTTTGTTAGCAGAAAATCATAAAAACCCAGTAAATTTTAAAGCTTCAATATGTTCTTTTGCATCTCCAAAAAGGGACATGCATCATAAATAATCTTTATTGAAAAAAAGCCAAGCATAACAAACCACAATCAGCGCCATAATAGCAGGAGCCCTTTAAAGCTTCTGCCATGGTAGGGTACTGAAAGAAATAATTCAATGTTATTGAATCAAATTTTGACAAAATTTTCTATTCTAAAAATTTACACAAACTAAACTTAGTTGAAGGGCATAATTTTATTTTAAATACCATACTTCTGCCAAACCCGTTCATAAGAAAACACCATGTGCAAAGTTTAGGCCGAATAGGACGAAAATTTTTGCTTCCAGGGGCTCAAGAAGTCAAATCGGGAGATCGGTTTATATGGGAGCTATATCAGGTTATACACCGATTTGGACCGCACTTAACACAGTTGTTGGAGGTTATAACAGAATGCTATGTACGAAATTTCAGCCAAATCGAAAGAAAATTGTGGCTTCCAGGGGCTCAAGAAGTCAAATCGGGAGATCGGTTTATATTGGAGCTTTACCAGGTTCTCGACCGATTTGGACCGTATTTGGCTCAGTTGTTGGAAGTCATAACAGAACACTATGTGAAAATTTCGGGCCAAATCGGGCAAAAATTGTGGCTTCAAGGGGCTTAAGAAATCAAATCGGGAGATCGGTTTATATGGGAGCTATACCAGGTTATAGACCGATTTGGACCTCACTCTGCACAGTTGTTGGAGGTCATAAGAAAACACCATGTGCAAAGTTTAGGCCGAATCGGATGAAAATTTTTGCTGCCAGGGGCTCAAGAAGTCAAATCGGGAGATCGGTTTATATGGAAGCTATATCAGGTTATACACCGATTTGGACCGCACTTTACACAGTTATTGGAGGTTATAACAGAATGCTACGTAATTTCAGCCAAATCGAATGAAAATTGTGGCTTCCAGGAGCTCAAGAAGTCAAATCGGGAGATCGGTTTATATGGGAGCTATACCAGGTTCTCGACCGATTTGAACCGTATTTGACACAGTTGTTAGAAGTCATAACAGAAGACTATGTGCAAAATTTCAGCCAAATCGGACAAAAATTGCAGTTTGTAGGGGCTCAATAAGATAAATCGGGAGATCGGTTTATATGGGAGCTATATCTAAATCTGAACCGACATGGCCCATTTGCAATCCCCAACGACTTACGATATTAAGTATATGGGCGAAATTTCAAGTAAGTTGCTTTACGCGTTCGACCGCTATCGTAATTTCAACAGTCGGACAGGGAAGGGAAAGGGTAGTAAAACTGTTCTTCCCCAAGGGAGAGGGTAATAAAACTAACCATCCAAAAGGAAGGGTAATTTAATTACCCTTCCCCATCATAAAGGGTAACTAAAGCATTCTCCCCCCAAAAAAGGGTAATAAAAGTACCCTTCCACAAAATAAGGGGTAATTAAATTACCCTTTCCCAAAAGCAAGGGTAATCAAAGCACCCTTTCCCCAAGGGAGAGCGTAAATAACAACTCTCCCCCAAGGAAGTTTAATTACTCAAACGAAAGAGTAATTAAACTACCCTTCCTCAAGGAAAGGGTAATTAAACTACCCTTCCTCAAGGAAAGGGTAATTAAACTACCCTACCTCAAGGGAAAAGATAATAAAACTACACTTTCTCAAGGGAAAGGATAATTAAATTACCCGTCCTCAAGGGTAGAAGTAATCAAACGATCCTTCCCCAAGAAAAAGAGTAATTAAACTACCCATACCTAAGAAAAAGGGTATTTAAAATACCTTTTCACAAGGATAATTAAACGACCCTTCCCCAAGGGAAAGGATAATAAAACTGTTCTTCTCCATGGGAAATGTTAATAAAACTAACCTTCCCCAAAGGACAGGGTAATTTAACTACCCTTCCCCAACAGAAAGGGTAATTAAAGTATCCTTCCCAAAAAAAGGTAATAAAAGTACCCTTCCACAAAATAATGGGGATTTAAAATACCCTTTCCCAAAAGAAAGGGTAATTAAAGTACCCTTCCCCAAGGGAGAGTATCGAGTACTTAAATTACCCTTCCCCAAAAGAAAGGGCAATGAAAGTTCCCTTCCTCAAAAGAAGGGTAATTAAACTTCACTTACGCAATGGAAAGGGTAATTTAACTACACTTTCTCAAACGGGTAATTAAACTTCCATTCCTCAAGAGAAGGGGTAATAAAACTACAAAAAAACTCCATTCCCCAAGAGAAAGTGTATTAAAGAACCTTTATCCAAGGGAAGGGTTCTTAAACTACTCTTTCTTAAGGGAAAGGGTAATTTACAGTATCTTCCCCAAGGCTAAATTATAATAAAGGTACTCTTCGTCCTGGGAAAAGGTAATTAAAGTACCCTTCCCAAAGGAAATGGGTCATTAAGCTATTACCGGGAAAGAGTAATAGAAATATTCTTTCCCAAAAGACAAAGGTAATTAATATAGTCATTAATGGGTCCATCCAGTCTTCAAAGAAAGGGTAATTAGACTACCCTTCCTTTAAACATGGGTATTTATACTACCCTTCCTTCAAACAATCGGTAATTATAGTTCCCTTCCTTTAAACAATGGGTAATTATACAACCCTTTCCTAAAATAATGGGTAATTGTACCACCCTTCCTTAAAAGAATGGACAACTAGAATATCTTTCCCTTCCCCAGGGGAAAGGGTAATTAAACTACCCTTCCCCAGGGGAAAGGGTAATTAAACTACTCTTCCCCAGGGGAAAGGGTAATTAAACTACCCTTCCCCAGGGGAAAGGGTAATTAAACTACCCCTCCCCAAGGGAAAGGATAATGAAACTACCCTTCCCCAAGGGAAAGGATAATGAAACTACCCTTCCCCATGGGTAATTGAACTCTCTTTCCCCGAGGTAAATTGAACTCTCTTTCCCCGAGGGTAGGATAATGAAACTACCGTTCCCCAAGGGAAAGGATAATGAAACTACCCTTCCCCATGGGTAATTGAACTCTCTTTCCCCGAGGTAAAGGGTAGTTAAACTACCCTTCCCCAAGGGAAAGGGAAATTGAACTCTGCTTCCTCGAAGTAAAGGGTAATTAAACTACCCTTCCCCAAGGAAAAGGGAAGTTAAACTACCCCTCCCAGGGAAAGGATAATTAGTTTAACTACCCTTCCCTAAGGGAAAGGGAAATTGAACTCTCCTTCCCCGAAGTAAAGGGTAATTAAACTATCCTTCCCCAAGGAAAAGGGAAGTTAAACTGCCCCTCCCCAGGAAAAGGGTAATTAAACTCCTTTCCCAAAGGAAAAGTTGACTAGACTACCCTTTCCTAAGGAAGGTTAAACTACCCTTCCCTAAGGGAAAGGGAAATTGAACTCTCCTTCCCCGAAGTAAAGGGTAGTTAAACTACCCTTCCCCAAGGAATAGGGAAGTTAAACTACCCCTCCCCAGGGAAAGGGTAATTAAACTCCTTCCCCAAAGGTAAAGTTGATTAGACTACCCTTCCCCTAAGGAAAGGGTGATTGAACTACCCTTCCCCAAGGGAAAAGGTAGTTGAACTACCCCACCCTAAGGGTAAAAAAATACCCTTTTCGGGAAAGAGCAATAGATATAACCTTTTCTATGAGAAAGGGTAATATAAGTACCCTTTTCAAAGGGCAAGTGTAAATAATACTCCGTTATAAGGCTACCCATTTTTAAAAGAAAGGATTATTAGACTATCTTTCCTTAAAAGAAACGGTAATAAAAATACCTTTCCAAAAAAGAATGAGCAGTCTGTCTATTCATCCTTTAAAGAATGGGTAATAAATCTCCTCATATATTAAATTAAAAAAGGGTAATTGATCTACCCATCCTTCAAAGGAAGGGTAATTGGTCTACCTATCCTTTAAAGAAAGGGTAATTTGTCTATCTATCCTTCTAAGAAAGGATAAAAGGACTACCCTTCCTTAAAAGAAAGGGTTATTATATTACTCATCCTCTAAATAAGGGATATTGCGGCTACCCTTTCTTAAAGAAAGGGTAATAATTCTCTCTTGTCCTGGTAATAACTCTACCCTTTCTTCAAAGAAGGGGTTATAAGACTACTCTTTCTTCAAAGAAGGGGTATTTAGACTACCTTTCCTTGAAAGAATCGGTAATAAGTCTTCCCTTCGTACAAATAAAGGGTAGTTGGGCTAACCTTCTTTAAAAGAGAGTATAATGAGTTTACCCTTCCTTTAAAGAAGGTTCAAAACAAACCATAATAATTATGCTCTTTCTTTAAATAGAGGACAATTCTTTTACTTTTCCTTAAAGAAAGGGTAATAAATTTACACTACCTAAAGAGAAAGGGTAATAAATCTACCCTTCCCAAGGGGAAGTTGGATAAGGTTTTCTATGAAAACAAATAATTACCGAAATTTTCTTTTAAAATAAAATTTTACCGAATAAAGAGGTCCTTTTTAGTTTTTTCCTTGAATCCATATTCATTCTTGTTCCTTAGTGTATCATCTATTTGCTACAATCCCAAACGGTTTCACACATATGGGAAGCTCATCGAAATTATTTCGCCCATCATATTTGCCTTGCTTTGGTTTTGTAGCTCATTTCCATCAGCAGATTTTTTTGCAAAGCGATAAAATCTTTTATCTAAAGGAGCCAAATAAGGTTGCCATTCACCAAGACGCGGTCAGCTCTCAATCATTGAAATGCTTGTCAGTTTGTCGATCATAAATTATAATTTTATGATCACAGATGTTGGAGGCTGCATAAGCAGCATTTACCACAAAGAGAAGGGTGCACTTAAAGTATTCGCGGAATAAATTGTGCAAAATGGACGTCCTTCAATGTTTTCGTTTTTTTTTTGTTGATGGTTTTTTCATCTTTGCGGTCTTTTTGCTTGTAGTCGTCCTTTTGTTTTTTTATCACCCAGCACCAAAGCCTAAGACTTCATATTTTGCCTTTGTTTAAGCTTCGATTGGGATGCAAACATCTTTAAGTGGCCATTCGCTAAAGGAGGCTCAAGAGGCCCGTTCTGTTGGAGCGGCTTGCTGACACAAGCATTGGTTGGAAGCGTTTAAATTAGCGCAAATTTTCAAAAGTGTCATCTGTGTTTACGACACGCTGCCTTTGTGTGACGCATTTAGTTGAGCGTTAATTGTTGCTGCTGGAGAAATGCAGTGGTAATTTATTGAAGGTTCTTGGCGGCATTACATGCTGGATTTTTGCCACTTGTGACACTCTGTAGCATGTGTAAGAGGGTGCCATGCTACAACCCTTGGGGCATTTTGTGGTAAATATTTGTGTTTTCAATTTAGCATGATGTGCGTAGGATTATGTCGCACTTTGTTATATATGCCACAACATGTGGTATGGTAATTATGGTGCAAAGTACGCTAACTTCATATTCTACGAAAAGTGATAAATCTTAACAAGTGCCGAGAAGTGCCGAGAAGGCAATGAATGCTTGAGCGATAATGTTTAATGATTTTGTGTCAACTATGGTATTGATTCTATGTAAGTGTAATAGCAAGTGAAGGAGTTGGTTTGTCTCAATAAAGTTGCCTTTACAGGGAATGGCCCGAATAGATTTCGAAGCAAAGGTTTTAATGCTAACAGAAGGATAGTTGGAAGGGACAGAAAGTGTAGCACCCTACTTTTCGATCACTTTAAAAAAGAATAAAAAATTCTTATATACCCTCCACCATGGTCGCATCTGTCGAGTTCTTTGCGCAGTATCTGTTTTTAAGCAAACAAAGTATAATGAATATCGACGGAGGAGCAGCTATATTAAGTTATAGTCCGTTTCGGGGCTCAAGAAGCGAAATAGGGAGATCGCTTTATATGGAAGCTATATCAAGCTATAGATCGATTCTGATCATATTGCACACGTATGTTGAAGGCAATGGGAGAAGCCGTTGTACAAAATTTGTGCCAAATCGGATGATAATTGCGCTCTCCAGAGGCTCAAGAAGTCAAGACTCAAGATCGGTCTATATGGCAGCTATATCAGGTTATAGACCGATTTGAACCATACTTCGCGCAGTTGTTGGAAGTCATAGCGAAACACGTCGTTCAAAATTTCAGCCAAATCGCATAGGAATTGCGCCCTCTAGAGGCTCAAAAAGTCAAGATCCAAGATCGGTTTATATGGCAGCTATATCAGTTTATATACCGATTTGCGCCATATTCAGCACAGTTATTGGAAATCATAACAGAACACCTCATGCAAAATTTCATCAAAATCGGATAAGAATTGCGCGCTCTATTGGCTCAAAAAGTCATGATCCAAGATCGGTTTATATAGCAGCTATATCAAGCTATTGATCGATTCAGACCATATTAGACACGTATGTTGAAGGTCATGAGAGAAGTCGTTGTACAAAATTTCTGCCAAATCGGATAAGAATTGCGCTCTCTAAAGGCAAAAGAAGTCAAGACCCAAGATCGGTTTATATGACAGCTATATCAGTTTATATACCGATTTGCGCCATACTTGGCACAGTTATTGGATATCATAACAAAACACGGCGTGTAAGATTTCATTCCAATCGGATAAGAATTACGCGCTCTATTGGCTCAAGAAGTCATGATCCAAGATCGGTTTATATGACAGCTATACCAGATTATAAACCGATTTGAATCATACTTAACACAGTTGTTGGAAGTGATACCAGAACACCACGTGCAAACTGTCAGTCAAATCGGACGAGAATTGCTCCCTCTAGAGGCTCAAGAAGTCAAGACCCAAGATCGGTTTATATGGCTGCTATATCAGTTTATATACCGATTTGCGCCATACTCAGCACAGTTATTGAAAGTCATAACAGAACACCTCATGCAAAATTTCAGCAAAATCGGATAAGAATTGCGGGCTCTATTGGCTCAAGAAGTCAAGATCCAAGATGGGTTTATAAAGCAGCTATATCAAGCTATTGATCGATTCAGACCATATTAGAAGGTCATGAGAGAAGTCGTTGTACAAAATTTCTGCCAAATCGGATGAGAATTGCGCCTTCTAGAGGCCCAAGAAGTCAGGACCCAAGATCGGTTTATATGGTAGCTATATCAGGTTATGGACCGATTTGAATCATACTTGGCACAGTTGTTGGGTATCATAACAAAACACGTCATGCTAAATTTCATTCCAATCGGATAAGAAATGCGCCCTCTAGAGGCAAAAGAAGTCAAGACCAAAGATCGGTTTGTCGCTAACTTTCGAAGGAGTAAGCTGGCCGTTTGAGAATTTGCACAAATACTTCTTATTGGTGTATGTCGGTTGGGATAGTAAATGGGCCATATCGGTCCATGTTTTGATATAGCTGCCCTATAAACCGATCGTGGGTCTTGACTTCTAGACCCTCTAGAGGGCGCAAATTCTTATCCGGTTTGGCTGTAATTTATTTTATTATGACTTTCAACAACTGTGCCAAATAAGGTTCAAATCGGTTCATAACCTTATATAGCTGCCATATAAACCGATCTTGGGTCTTGACTTCTTGAGCCTCTAGAGGGCGCAATTCTTATTCGGTTTGGCTGTAATTTTGTACGACGGATCCTCTCATGACCATTAACATACGTGTTTTTGATGGTCTGAATCGGTCTATAGCCTGATACAGCTCCCATATAAATCGATCTCTCTTTTTTACTTCTTGAGCCCCCAAAGGGCGCAACTCTTATTCGAATTGGCTGACATTTTACACATGTCTACAACATGTAACTTAATTGTGGTCCGAACCGGACCATATCTTGATATTGCTCTAATAGCAGAACAAATCTTTTCTTATATTCATTTTTTGCCTAAGAAGAGATGCTGGGAAAAGAACTCAACAAATGCGATCCATGGAGGAGGGTATATAAGATTCGGCCCGACCGAGCTTAGCACGCTTGTACTTGTTCTACCTCCAATGGATCTGGTGAAATCAATGAATCCATACAGATATTGTGATGCCTGCGTGTAGATCAGTTTATGCAGGAAAGTAAGCGACTTCAGGTACAACAATTGCTGTAAGGAGACGCCATACAGGGATAAAGAGTATTCAGAGATGGAGTCGCGCAGACTCAAGTCAAATACAAATAGGTGTTTAATCTTACGTCTACATACTGAGTCGCAATTAGCAAACAACTCATAGCCAGTAGAGAATGCCAGGAACAAGATAAGTATTTGCCAAGAGAGACCTAGCCCGCCGCTTCGTAACCGACTGAGTGGCCCAGAGAGCACGCAATTTTGAATATCCCTGGCCAACGACAGAGATCGATATGAACAAGACAAGTCTTTGCCAAGAGAGACCTAATCCACGGCGTAGTGACCGACTGAATGGCCCAGAGAGCACGCAATTTGGAATATCCCTGACCAGAGTCGATATGATTACTCCAAGTCAAAGGACTATTATTAACCACTCCAAAGTTCTTTGCATGAGGAACGATTTCTAATCTAGCGTCGTTAATGAATATACCGACATCACATGAAAAACGAGACAGCCTGTTTCTGATAACCAAACACTTGTACTTTAGAGGGCGGAGACAAAGGCCATTGGCTTTCACCCAGGGGCTGACTCTTGACAGATCATGATTAAGCAGACGTATGTTTTCAGCCATCTCATCCCTCGGACTGCCGATATATATATATATATCTGTACATCGTCAGCGTACATATGTACCTCACAATAAGACAATTGGCTCGCCAAGTCATTACTGTACAATGAAAAGACGACCCAGAATTGATGCCTGAGGAACACCTTTTAAAACTAGCAGAGGTGACGATACAGAAGACTTATAACTGACGGAGTGAGTACAGTGTGACAGGTACGACAAAATAAGACGCACGGACGTAGAAGAAAAATTGTAAATATGTCTAATCTTATCACATAACAAGGAATGATCCACAGTGTCAAATGCCTTAGAATGGTCAAGAAGAGCAAGGAAATTTATCATGTCAGTTCCCAAATTGATCCTGATCCTCTTAGTGACCTCAGGACGAAACCCATACTGTCTCACATTGAACAAAGAATTCTCATTGACAACAGACGACATTTGCAAATACAGCAATTTCTCAAAGACCTTTGACAAGTAACAAAGAATCGCAATTGGTCTATATTCCTTGGAATTCTTAGGCAGTGGGACCTTGACCTTGGCATGCTTCCACGCTAATCGGAAATAACTCGTGGTCAAAATCCTATTGAAAACTTAGGTTACATGAGGAATAATAAGGGGGAGCAAGAGTCTTACAAATCTAGGATCAATGTCATCAGATCCGACAGTCGCGACACACTCAAGAACATCGGCGGGACCAATACAGCTGAAGCCAACACCAAAGTCGTCATCGAGAGAGGGGGAGATATTGAAGCCATAGAAATTGGGATCAACTGTGATCTGCCCATTAATCCCATAGCCCAAAGATGTCCAAGATTGTTGAACATCTATTAGTATCTTTACCAATTCCTATGTCTCGAATAACCTTCCAAGTTCTCTTGGAGCCTATTGCAGAAGTAAAGCGTCTATAATAGTAGTCTTTCTGAATCCTGAAACGTCTCCACCTGCGATGCGACATATTCCTCTTGTGAATTGCCGAACGAATATCACGGGAAAATTACGGTTTCGATCTGGAGAACACTTATCTAGTCTTGAGTGGAACCGTAAGTTCCTGTAGGTCACGCATATTCCTCTGTAGAAAGTCAGTTTGTTTATCGATAGTTTCCCTTCGTTAAGACCAATACAGCTGAAGCCAAAACCAGAGTCGTTATCGAGCGAGGGGGAGATATTGAAGCCATAGAAATTGGGATCAACTGGGATCTGTGGGACATTAACAAAGGCATCTTTAACCTTATTGATTTCCAAGTTTGTTGAACATCTATTGGTATTTTTCTCAGTTCCTATGTCTCGAATAACCTCACAAGTTCTCTTGGAGCCTATTACAGAAGTAAAGCGTCTATAATAGTAATCTTTCCTGGCTACCTTAATCTAAACTTATTGACGTGGTCTCTTGCTGAGCGAAAGGCATCATGTAACTCAGGCGTCCTGAAACGTCTTCACCTGCGATGCGACATATTCCTCTTGTGAATAGTCGAACGAATATCACGGGAGAATTACGGTTTCGATCTGGAGAACACTTCTCTAGTCTTGAGTGGAACCTAAGTTCCTGTAGGTCACGCATATTCCTCTGTAGAAAGTCAGTTTGTTCATCGATAGTTTTCCTTCGTTAAGAGTAGGGCTCTAATTATTTATTCCATTAATTCTTAAGTTTTGTTTAATATAGTCTGAAAAGAAACATTTTCTCCACACATCATATGATTAAAATTTAAAATTGAGAATGTTTGTAATGGATAATTTGTATTAACAAAATTTAACACACCACCCCCATATATAATTTATCAAAGGCTTGTTCTCATCTATGCATGTTTGTATGTCTTCTTAAGGCCAAAACTCTGTCTTATGCCACCATCGTTTTTCAAACTCTTATCGTTTGCCATACATCGCATGGCATCACATCCCATCACTTCAGTGCAGTTCATTTCAGTTGAGTTCGGTAGCGTTCAGTATCTCATAAATCAATTAACATTTCATGTTTGAAGTTCAAATTCTTCTCATGTTCATGCGAAAGAACTATTCCGAAGCTTAATTAGAATAACATTAAAGTTCAACAAATTCTAGGGAGACACACTAAGGCATTGGCAGTTGAACAATTTTGTCTAGCTTAGGGGAAGATCTTCTTCTATCAGCCATTAAGAAAGAGTCTCGAGAAGTTTTGTTTTGCAATTTAACAGGCTTCGATTTTCTACATTTATTTTCAATTGATACAAATGATTGAAATAGGGAAGATCGACTTTTATATCAGCCGCTGGGAATTT
Source organism: Stomoxys calcitrans (assembly GCF_963082655.1). Lineage (NCBI taxonomy): Eukaryota > Metazoa > Arthropoda > Insecta > Diptera > Muscidae > Stomoxys > Stomoxys calcitrans. Next base: position 7,950,751 of record NC_081556.1, read on the forward strand.
ATGCCAATAAATCACCAAATTCCTATGGCTAACTGACAATAAAATATGATCATGTCAATTTGCCACCCAAAAAAAATGTTTCTTCTTACAAACATAAATTTATACGCGGAACGTCAATTAGAATGTGATTGAAATTACAAGTGGCCCTATACAAGATGTAGGTTGATAGATGAATTGCTTTTTATTAACATAAAGTGTTTGATGTTGTAAGTCAATTCGTTAGGGGGTTTAAGAAGAAAAATCAATTAAAACTTATGAGATCAATGGAAAGCACTAAATTGATTTTATTTTTCAAAATAGTCTGAAAGAGTAACTCTCCATGAAAGACAATCTCTTCTTCTCTAGGATAAGCAAAGATCCTAATACCAAAATATCAGGCAGTGCAGTGGCGAGAGACCCAACACAGCCTAACAAACGGGGGGAACCGACGACGGACTCATCACCGACTTCAAGTTTCGGAATACTGGGATAGGTAAAGATCCTTATATTGAAACACTAGGCAGCGCAGCGACAGCAGTCTCAATTCAACCCAATGAATAGGGAGCTGATGATGGTACTATCACCTATCACACCAACTCTTCTCCCTCTACATAAATCATTTCAAATCAAAGCTCCTATCATATAGCTCGTATTTATATCCAAATCAAACAATAAGTATAATCGACTTTCGAAAATCATACTCTCAACTCTTTTAGATTTTTCTCATTCTTCGTTTTCCTCGCGTACGTGTAAATAATCTTTGTTCAATAGTTTTGTTTTATTGCTCTTGACTATCATTTGATTCAGATTCATTCAAAAGTTTTAGTTTTCCATTCAACTTCAATCCATTTGAAATTCATTCCTTGGGCAGTCATTATTTTGAAACTTGAACTGTATGCGACCAAAGGCGAAATTCTCATAGTTGCAACCAAGCCATGCCAACGCTGCTAAGTAACATTATCGGATTTTACAGAAAGCAAAAAAACTGCTGTACTGTACAGAGTTATATGTCCTGTGAGAACGATACTTTCATAGTAGATGAACTGAGTAGTTTTTTGTTTTTCTAGAATTGTAGTTAAAGCAAAAAAAGATTTGTTTTTCTCTTTGGGGAAATTAGAAACAAACAAACACACTACCAACTCTGAGAGGAATGTATACGATTGCATTAAGTTAATTAACAAATATGTTCACTTGTTGCTAATGTACAGGATTAAAACTCTTGCCATCAGTGTAGTTGCTGGCAAGAAAATTGAGTCAGCAGGTTCCATTTGATGAATGGATTTTTAGTAAGCAAACTAAGTGTTGATGTTTACGTAGGATTTTACAAAAAAAAAACTCTTTTTAAGCTAAGAATGGCAAACTTCTTCATACCCTTGTGAAACTAAAAATTGGATGCAAAATGCAAAGTTTGGAGCAATTACAGAGCCAAAAATTTGATTATTTATTAGTAAATTGCATCAATAAGAAGAACAAATGAAATTTTTTTAATCTTAAATACCTTTCATATGAGTCCCATATTGTCGTGATAGGTGTATATATATATATATATATATATATATATATATATATTTGGTAGGTTTTTGGGGTGGGGCGCTCCTCTTAGGTACCCCATCCAAAATTTGGATACCAAATTTTTGTTTGTAGGTTACCATAAAAGAGCACAGGAAATATCACTTAAATCGCACAACCCATTTTCGAATTCTGGCGTTTCTGAATATGAGCGTAAGGGGGAGGGTCCGCTCCCCCTTCAGATATCAAAAATATAGTACCCTATTTTCACCACGGGTTCATTGTGCACCATCAGTGAAAATCTAGTCTATAAGGAGCACAAAAACAAACACAAATTGATTTTTATATATAAGACTATCTGACCCGGGCCCGCTCCGCTGCGCCTTCTTTTACTTTATATAGAACAAACTTTTCCCTGGAATATTTTTTTCCACAATTAAAGAGTTTTTAATGAAATACCATATGCGAAAATAGTATATCGTTTGACAAACAGCTATAAGTGCCTTTATGTGAATCCCATCTTTATTGGTCTATGAATTTAAGTTTGGATGTAAGGTGTACTCCATTCTTAAATTACATTATTTCCGCCTAATATTCTCATGATGTCTGATTTAGGGGTGTTTTCGGGGATGAGATGGTCCCCCAGACACTTGCCCCATAAAAAATTTCAGCATTGTTCTTTTCTCTCAAATACCATTTTTTTAAATGATGGACGGCCCCTCAAATATCGGGGGATATCAGATTCGTATTTTACACTCAAATACCTTTCACTAAAGCCCCATATTGCCATGGTCAGTAAATAAGTCCTGTTTTGGGGGGTATTTTGGGAAAGGGGTTGACCCCCAGAAACTTTGTTCCAAATTTGAATATCACATTCGTATTTTACTCGCAAATACCTTTCATTTGAGTCCCATATTGCCATGGTCGGTAAATATGTCCGATTAAGGGGTGTTTTGGGGGTTGAGGTGGTCCCCCAAACACTTTGTCCGACAATTGGATATCAGATACGTTTTCTTATCCTAAATACCTATCATTTGAGTCCCATATTGTCGTGATAAGTGTATATATATATATTTGGTAGGTTTTGGGGTGGGGCGCCTCCCCTAGGTACCCTATCCAAAATTTGGATACCAAATTTAGAGTACTAAATTTGGTATCCAAATTGGATATTTTTAGAGTACTATATAAGAGCACACGAAATATCACTTAAATCGCACCACCCATCTGCAAGATCTGGAGTTTCTGAAAATAAGGGTAAGGGGGAGGGTCCGCTCCCCCTACAGATATTAAAAACGTAGTAGCCTATTTTCACCACGGGATCATTATGCACCATCAGTGAAAATTTCAAAAAATTTCGGTTCAGTCGTTTCTGAGTCGATAAGGAACACATCAACAAACAAACACAAATTGATTTTTATATATAAGATAAACGCAACGTGTGACTTGACTTTTAGAGCCCCCAAGCGGGCAGAATTCCTACGCTCGGTCTATTTATAGAACTCCCATACAAACCAAAATTCCCCTTTAAAAGTTTTGTAATATGAAAATCTTACAACCATCATAGCGCAGAGGTTAGCATGTCCGCCTATGACGCTGAACGCCTGGGTTCGAATCCTGGCGAGACCATCAAAAAAATTGGTCTCGCCAGGATTCTGTGAGGTACTATGCCATGTAAAACTTCTCTCCAAAGAGGTGTCGCACTGCGGCACGCTGTAGGCACTCGACTATAAACAGGAGGTCCCTTATCATTGAGCTTAAACTTAAATCGGACTGCACTCATTGATATGTGAGAAGTTTGCCCCTGTTCCTTAGTGGAATGTCCATGGGCAAAATTTGCATTTGCAATATTCCTTTTAATTCCTTTTCCATATCACCATTGTCATTGCGAGTGTAGCTCTCTTTCGTTAATCGTTACATTAACCATAACACATGTTAATCGTCATTCCCTTATGTTCGCTGCGCCTTCCCGGTCTATTCATCGCCGTTGTTTTTTTTTTTGTAATTTTTCTCTGAAACCATTGCCTGAGAGCACATAATGGAAGGACAACAGGGAATAGAATTCAGATGTCATGTCAAAAGTGAAAGAAAGATACCGAAGCAAGAAAATGAAGGGCAAAAAAACGGAATGCGGACAACCAATGAATGACACTATAAACGGGACTGAATACAAGTGCTGGCATCAGTTTAAATAATTAAATGCAATTAGTAAAATTACACAGTGACAGTTGATGTCATAAACAATATTGGCGAGAACAAGTCATTAAGAATGAATGAAAATGGAATGAAAAGCACAAAACATGAGCAGCAGCAAAGAATCGCATGTGTGTATGGCATAGTCCCCCAATGTCAATATGAGCATTTTCAATTTTATATGACAACGCGTAGATGTGATCCAGTTGGTGGTATAAAGCAAAGATAAAGAAGGGATTCTATATTTGCAATATACAGGTTAAATTGGTTGTGAATGCAATAAAAATATTGAAGGGAGGCGGACCCTCCCCCTTACCCTAATTTTCAGAAACGCTAGATCTCGAAGATGGGTTGTGTGATTTAAGCGAATCTTTGTGTGCTCTCTTATCGTATCCAACAAACAAAAATACGATTCTGATATCCAAATGTGGGACCTAGTATTTGGGGGACTGCCCTTCTCCCAAAACACACCCAAGGAGGACCAATTTACGACCGTAGCAATATGGAGCTCAAATGGAAGGTCTATGAGAGTAGAGCACGAATCTGATTTCAATATGCGGGAAAAAGTGTCTATGGGCCCATTCTACCCCCATAGCACCCCCCAAATAGGACGTATTTACTGACCTAGCAATGGTCATGGGCTTAAATAAAAAATTTTTTAGAGTAGTGCAAAAATCTGATATATAACTCTGATATATGTAAATATTCCCGATTTAGGGGTGTTTTCGGGGGAGTGGGGTGGTCCCCCAAACACTAAGGCCTGAAAATATATCAGCAACGTGCTCTATTCTCATATATTTCAACCCCATATTGCCATTGGCTTCAAAATTGGATATCAAACTCGTTTTCTAATCTCAAATACCATTCACTTAAACCCCCTTATTGAAAAAGCCAGCAAATATGTCCGGTTTGGTGTATGGGCCCTAAAAACTATGAATATCGAGCTCCACTGTCTTGAAGACCCAAATTGTCTTGGTGAACAAATACGTCCTACTTGGAGGTTGTTATGGTGGTTGAACGTCCCCTAGACAGCTGGTGCCGAATGTTGATGTCCGCTCCCCCTTCAGATATCAAAAATGTAGTGAGACAGTAGAGCTCGATATTCATAGTTTTTAGGGCCCATACTCTCAAATACCCTTCATTTGAGCTCCATTTTTCCTTAGACGGCAAACGTGACCGGTTTGGGGGATGGGGCGGCCACTCAGTGAATTGGCTTTGAAAATATATATCAGATTCGTGTTCTACTCTAAAATACCTCAAATACTTCCTATTTGGATGGTGTTATGGGGGTGGGCTGGCCCCATACACAGTTTTCCCGAATATTGATATCAGATTCATGCTTTACTTCCAAAGACCTTTCATTTGAGTCCCATGTTGCTATGGTCGTAAATTTGTCTTCTTTGGGGTAGGTTCTCGGGGATGGGCGGCCCCACATCTGGATATCAGATTCGTATTCTACACTCAAATATCTTTCATTTGAGTCCCATATTGCTATGGTCAGTAAATAAGTCCTGTTTGGAGGGTATTTTGAGAAAGGGGTTGACCCCCAGAAACTTTGTCCCAAATTTGGATATCACATTCGTATTCTACTCTCAAATACCTTTTATTTGAGTTCCATATTGCCATGGTCGGTAATTATGTCCGATTTAGGGGTGTTTTGTGGGTTGGGGTGGTCCCCCTAACACTTGGTCCGGCAATTGGATATCAGATACGTTTTCTTATCTTAAATACCTTTCATTTGAGTCCCATACTGTCGTGATTGGTGTATATAAATATTTGGTAGGTTTTGAGGTGGGGCGCTCCCCCTAGGTACCCCATCCGAAATTTGGATACCAAATGTTTGTGTACAGGTTATTATAAGAGAGCTCTTAAATCGCACCACCCATCTTCGAGATCTGGCGATTCTGAAAATTATGGTAAGGGGGAAGGTCCGCTTCCCCTTCAGATATCAAAAAGTGTAGTACCCCATTTTCACCACGGGATCATTATGCACCATCAGTGAAAATTTAAAAAAAAAATTTCAGTTCAGCCGTTTTTGAGTCTATAAGGAACACACAAACAAACCTACAACAAACACAAATTGATTTTTATACCCACCACCGAAGGATGGGGGTATATTCATTTTGTCATTCCGTTTGCAACACATCGAAATATCCATTTCCGACCCTATAAAGTATATATATTCTTGATCAGCGTAAAAATCTAAGACGATCTAGACATGTCCGTCTGTCTGTTGAAATCACGCTACAGCCTTTAAAAATAGAGATATTGAGCTGAAACTTTGCACAGATTCTTTTTTCGTCCATAAGCAGGTTAAGTTCAAAGATGGGCTATATCGGACTATATCTTGATATAGGCCCCATACAGACCGATCGGCCGATTTAGGGGCTTAGGCCCATAAAAGCTACATTTATTATCCGATTTTGCTGAAATTTGGGACAGTGAGTTGTCTTAAGCCCCTCAACATCCTTCGTCAATTTGGTTCAGATCGGTCCAGATTTGGATATAGCTGCCGTATAGATCTAAGTCCCATAAAAGCCACATTTATTATCCGATTTCGCTGAAATTTTGGACAGTGAGTTGCCCTTCGACATCCTCCGTCAATTTGGCTCAGATCCGTCAAGATTTGGATATAGCTGCCATATAGACCGATATGCCAATTTAGGGTCTTAGGCCCATAAAAGCCACATTTATTATCCGATTTTGCTGAAATTTGGGACAGTGAGTTGTATTAGGCCCTTCGACATCCTCCGTCAATTTGGCTCAGATCCGTCAAGATTTGGATATAGCTGCCATATAGACCGATATGCCAATTTAGGGTCTTAGGCCCATAAAAGCCACATTTATTATCCGATTTTGCTGAAATTTGGGACAGTGAGTTGTATTAGGCCCTTCGACATCCTCCGTCAATTTGGCTCAGATCCGTCAAGGTTTGGATATAGCTGCCATATAGACCGATATGCCAATTTAGGGTCTTAGGCCCATAATAGCCTCATTTATTATCCGATTTTGCTGAATGTTATGAGTAGTGTTATGCCTTTCGACATCTTTCTTCAATTTGGCCCAGATCGGTTCAGATTTTGATATAGCTGCCATATAGACCGATTTCTTGATTTATGGTTTTGGGCCCATAAAATGCTTATTTATTATCCTATGTCGCCAAAATTTGGGACAGTGAGTTAAGTTAAACCCCTTGACATACTTCTGCAATATCGCACAGATCGGTTCAGATTTGGATATAGCTGCCATATTGACCGATATCTACGTTTTAGGTTTTGGGGCCATAAAAGACGCATTTATTATCCGATGTCGCTGAAATTTGAGACAGTGAGTTTGGTTAGGCTCTTCGAAGATTTTGCCCAGATCGGTCGAGTATTGAATATAGCTGCCATATAGACCGATATCGCGATTTAAGGTCTTGGCCCCATAAAAGGCGCATTTATAATCCGATTTCACTGAAATTTGACACAGTGACTTATGTTAGGCTTTTCGACATCCGTGTCGTATATGGTTCAGATCGGTTTATTTTTAGATATAGCTAGTGTATTTTTAGTATTTGGTCCAAATCGGAACATATTTTGATATAACTGATATGGGACATAAGGTATGAAATTTCCACCGAATTTTGATGAAAGGTGGTTTACATATATTCCCGAGGTGGTGGGTATCCAAAGTTCGGCCCGGCCGAACTTAACGCCTTTTTACTTGTTATATTTAAGAAGATTTCTAATTTCTAAATAAGACATAAACTTAAAGCCCATATTCTATACATAAGCCTCTAACACTTCTTACCACATACTCCAATCCTTATCCCATCCATCCCATAGATAACATCAGAAATGACAAAATGAAATGTTTGTTTATGCCTTTCGGAGTAGTTTAACATTCCATTTTCTGTGGTAGTTTTCTCTAAACAGTAGCTGTCATGTTGACAGTTACTGGCGTTACAGATTCTAAGTTTTTTTGGCTGGCGTCAAAGTCGTCGGTATCTCCATAGGGTTGTGTGTTTGTTTTGTACTTTTTCTTTTAAGGTCTTCTAAGAGGGGGGGGGGGGGGGGTGGAGAACTTAAGGTCTTGTTGTCTGAACGTAATGGTAGTACCTACGAATGAAGGAGCAATGCTCGCCCATTGAAAAAAAAAACGACAAACAGAGGTATGCATTCTGGCTAGCATATTTGCCTAGATTTCGCCTGTGCTCACAATGTGATGATACCTCTAGCAATTGCCTCTCAGAGATATAAACATGTTTACATGTAAATATTTGTAATTGTATCTCTTGGTGATGTATCATATTATGTTTTTACCAAAGATTGCTTCTCCCTCTCTCTCTCTTTGGCTCCCACACACACACACACCACCACCACTTCTCACTCTTGTGGGGGTGAAGGTACTTGTTGGGTAAATATTTTTTGTTGACGTTTGATTTGAGTGCATGAGCAAGTGTATGGGTATGGGTATGGGTGGGTGGTGTATTTAGTTCTTGGCCTAGCAACGCAATACTTGTCTGACTGCTGACAAGCCTAGTCAACCTACGACAGACAACGTTTGTTGATTGCTGCCCCATGTTGTGGCAGGTAGTTGGACTATGTTTGTTATTAACTACCTGTTATGAATGCCTCAAGATTTAGGTTAACAAAATTTTTATAAAGTGTCAACATGTCTTCGTCCCAACTTCTACAGCAATCACTCATTGTGTGGGGGAGTAGGAGAGCGAAATAGAGGAGTGCATTAGAAAAAAAATCTTATCTTTTCTTTGAATGATGAAATTGTACTAGGAAAATCTCAATTTAAATATTTAAACATTTCGTTGTGATTGGGCCGTACGTTGGATTTCAATGTGAAAAATAGAGCCTTACAATTCCCATCGTAGCTGTTTCGGCTTTAGGCCATAGATGAGATTCTGTTTGTAATGGAAATTTAGCAGAGGGCATGTTTGTTGCTTAGCAACTTTAATTTGCGTCTTCATCTAAGGGAAAGCATTGACATTTTTTTTTTATAAATAGTTGGAAGTGAAATTGTTTTTTGAGAAAGCTAGGCTGGGTGATATTGAGGATGTTCCCACTTGAATGTGGCAGCCTTTAAAAAAATCTAGGAATATTTAAGTTTTGAGAAAACTTGTTCGACGAAATTCAGTTACGGCCTAAGGAAATTAGGGGAAAACAAGCAGCAGTGAGTTTAATTTGGCCGCACAAAGACAAAGAAAATACATCTCCGGCTTTAATGCTCTCTAACCCTTCAAAGGAAACTCTGTGATCTTTCAAAAATCATTCTATGCCTCTTCAGTCGGTTCAAGTCTGACATAACATCCATTACCCATTTCCTCTGTATTAGAGCTGGCAAAATATTGATGACGTTATCATTACCATCGATATTTTATATTGGGTTGCCCAAAAAGTAATTGCGGATTTTTTAAAAGAAAGTAAATTCATTTTTAATAGAACTTAGAATGAACTTTAATCAAATATACTTTTTTTACACTTTTTTTCTAAAGCAAGCTAAAAGTAACAGCTGATAACTGACAGAAGAAAGAATGCAATTACAGAGTCACAAGCTGTGAAAAAATTTGTCAACGCCGACTATATAAAATTCGGAATTACTTTTTGGGCAACCCAATATTTCGTCTGACTAGGTGAAACCTTTCTCCCGTCAAAGCCAAGCATTACCCATGTCCTCTGTATTAGAGCTGGCAAAATATTGATGACACTATCATTACCATCGATATTTTATATTTCGTCTGAATATCGATATTTTTCCTATCGATGCTATCGGCAAAATTTATCTTTTTGAAATATTGAACAAAAATAAGTGATCTAACATTGTGCCTATAGAAGGCGCAATTTTCATCCGATTGGGCTATTACTTCGTACAATGATTTCGCTCATAACTTTTAACTGACTTTATTAAATTAGGTTTTATTTGGTCTACATATCGATATCGATTCCATATAAATCGATCACGGGATTTTTATACCCTCCACCATAAGATGGGGGGTATACTAATTTCGTAACTACTCGAAATATTCGTCTGAGACCCCATAAAGTATATATATTCTTGATCGTCGTAACATTTTATGTCGATCTCGCCATGTTCGTCCGTCCGTCTGTCCGTCCGTCCGCCTGTCTGTCGACAGCACGCTAACTCCCGAAGGAGTAAAGCTAGCCGCTTGAAATTTTGCACAAATAATTCTTATTAGTGTAGGTAAGTTGGTATTGTAAATGCGCCATATCGGTCCATGTGTTGATATAGCTGTCATATAAACCGATCTTGGGTCTTGACTTCTAGAGCCTCTAGAGTGCGCAATTCTTATCCGATTTGAATGAATTTTGGCACTACGTGTTTTGTTATGATATCCAACAACTGTGCCAAGTATGGTTCAAATCGGTCCATAACCTGATATAGCTGTCATATAAACCGATCTTGGGTCTTGACTTCTAGAGCCTCTACAGTGCGCAATTCTTGTCCGATTGGAATGAAATTTTGCACGACGTGTTTTGTTATAATATCCAACAACTGTGCTAAGTATGGTTCAAATCGGTTCATAACCCGATATAGCTGCCATATAAACCGATCTTGGGTCTTGACTTCTTGAGCCTCTAGAGTGTGCAATTCTTATCCGATTGGAATGAAATTTCGCACGACGTATTTTGTTATGATATCCAACAACTGTGCCAAGTATCGGTTCATAACCTGATATAGCTGTCATATAAACCGATCTCGGATCTTGACTTCTTGAGCCTCTAGAGGTCGCAATTATTATCCGATTTGTCTGAAATTTTTTACGACGGATTCTCTCATGACCATCAACATACGTGTTTATTATGGTCTGAATCGGTCTATAGCCCGATACAGCTCCCATATAAATCGGTCTCTCTATTTTACTTCTTGGGCCCCCAAAGGGCGCAATTCTTATTCGAATTGGCTGACATTTTACACAGGTCTCCAACGTATAATTTAATTGTGGTCCAAATTGGACCATATCTTGATATCGCTCTAATAGCAGAGGAAATCTTTTCTTATATCTTTTTTTCCCAAAGAAGAGATGCCCGGAAAAGAACTCGACAAATGCGATCCATGGTGGAGGGTATATAAGATTAGGCCCGGCCGAACTTTGCACGCTTTTACTTGTTATTTCTCATTTCGATAATATCGATATTTATTATTAGAATATCGAATGATGCGTTTATCGATAGTTTTCCAGCTCTACTCAGTATTCCCCTAATCTTGTAGCAGCCTGAATACGCGTATGGTTTCCGTGTTATGCTTTTGACAGCCTTCTCGTTTCACCGTCTTGATCTTGAGACAGGGTGGTTTTAGTACCCTTTACCTTGAAAAAGGGTAGTTTAAGTAACGTTTTTCTTTTGTGGAAGAGTAGTTTAAGTAGCCTTTTCCTTGTGGAATGCTAGCTTTAATACCTTTTTTCTTGCAAAGGGTAGTTTTAGTACCCTTTGTGTTAAGTAGGGTAGTTTTTGTACCCTTTTCTTTGAGGAAGACCAATTTTAGTACCCGCTTTCTTGAGGAAGGCTGGTTTTGGTACCCTTTTCCTTAAGGAAGGATAGTTTTTGTTCCTTTTCCCCTGAGGAAGGGTATTTTTGTACCTCTTTCCCTAAGTTGGGGAAGTTTTAGTAACCATTTCCCTAAGGAAGGGTAGTTTTAGTACCCTTTGTGTTGAAGAAGGGTAGTTTAAATACCCTTTTTTGAGAAGGGATAGTTTTAGTACCATTTTCTTTAAGGAATGCTAGTTGTAGTGTGCGTTTTCTTGAAGAAGGAAACGGGTTTTAGTACCCATTTCCTTGTAGAACGGTAACTTGAGTGAACTTTTCCTGGAGGAAGGGTAGTTTTAGTAACCTTTTCCTTCAGGATGACTAGTTTGGGATGCTAATTGGGGAAGACTAGTTTATATACCCTTTTCCTTGGGGAGGGCTTATTTATATACCCCTTTCCTTGAGGTGGGCTAGCTTAAGTAAACTTTTCCGTGAAGAAGGGAGGTTTTAGTAGTCTTTTTTTGAGCAAGGCTAGTTTAAGCATCTTTTTTTCTTGAGTTTTTTACCTTTTTTTACCTAGAGGAAGGGGAGTTTTTGTACCCTTTTCCCTGAGGAAGGGTAGTTTTTGTACCCTTTTCCCTGAGGAAGGGTAGATTTTGTACCGTTTTCCCTTAGGACGGGTAGTTTAAGTAACTGTGTTTTGAGGAAGGATAGTTTTAGTACCCATTGTGTTGAAGAAGGGTAGTTTAAATATCCTTTTTCTTAAAAAATTTTAGTTTTAGTACCCTTTTCTCAAGGAATGCTAGTTTTTGTACCCGTTTTCTTGAAGAAGGCTGGTTTTAGTACCCTTTTCCTTAAAGAAGGGTAACTTGAATGAACTTTTCCTTGAGGAAGGGTAGTTTTAGCAACCTTGTCCTTTAGTAAGGCTTGTTTTAGTACCCTTTTCGTTGAAGAGGGGATGTTTTAGTACCTTTTACATGAGGAACGGCAGGTTTAGCACCCTTTTCCTTGGGGAAGGCTAGTTTATATACTCTTTTCCTTTGCGAGGGCTAGTTTGTATACCCTTTTCCTTAATGTGGGCTAGGTTTAGTAACGTTTTCCTTGCAGAAGGGTAGTTTTAGTACTCTTCTCTTTCAGCAAGGCTAGTTTAAGTACCCTTTTTCTTGAGGAAAAGTTGTTTTTGTATCTTTTCCCCAATTAAGGGTAGTTTTAATAACCGTTTTCTTGAAGAAGGGTTGATTTAGTACCCCTTGTGTTGAAGAAGGGTAGTTTAAATACTTTTTCTTAAGGAATTCTAGTTTTCGTACCCGTTTTCTTGAAGAAGGCTGGTTTTAGCACCCTTTTCCTTGAAGAAGGGAAACTTGAGTGAAATTTTCCTTGAGGATGGGTAGTTTTAGCAACCTTGTCCTTTAGTAAGGCTAGTTTTAGTACCCTTTAGTATGTTGTTTGGAATGTTTTAGTACCTTTAACATGAGGAACGTCAGGTTTAGTACCCTTTTTCTTGGGGAAGGCTAGTTTATATACCCTTTTCCTTGTCGAGGGCTAGTTTGTATACCCTTTTCCTTGATGTGGGCTAGGTTTAGTAACGTTTTCTTTCCAGAAGAGTAGTTTTAGTACTCTTCTCTTTCAGCAAGGCTGGTTTAAATACCCTTTTTCTTGAGGAAGGGTAGTTTTTGTACCTTTTCCCTAAGGAAGGCTAGTTTTAAGGTTTGTTTTAGTACCCTTTGTGTTGAAGAAGGGTAGTTTAAATACCCTTTTTCTTGAGAAATGCTAGTTTTAGTACCCGTTTTCTTGAAGATAGCTGGTTTTAGTACCCTTTTTCTTGAAGAAGGGTAACTTGAGTAAACTTTTCCTGGAGGAAGGTTAGCTTTAACTTCTTCCTTGATTTTAGTACTCTTTTCCTTGAAAAAGGGTAGTAGTAGTAGTAGGGTAGTTGTTTTAGTACTCTTTGTGTTGAGGAAGGGTAAATTGTGAATCATTTTCTTTGAGGTTGGCCAGTTTTAGTACCCGTTTTCTTGAGGATGGTTGGTTTTGGTACCCTTTTTCTTGAGGAAGGTTTGTTTTAGTACTTTTTATCTTCAGGATGGCTAATTTTAGAACCCTTTTTCTTGAGCAAGGGTAATTTTAGTACCCCTTTCCTTAAGGAAGTTTAGTTTTAGTTACCTTTTTCTCGAGTAAGGGTAGCCTTAGTACCCTTTTCTTTTATAAAATCTACTTTGAGTCCCCTTTTCTTGAGAAAGGTTAGTTTAAGTATCCTTTTTCTTGACGCAGGGTAGTTTAAGTACCATTGTTCTTCAGGAAGGCTAGGTTTAGTACCATTGTCTTTAGTACTTTTTATCTTCAGAATGGCGAATTTTAGAACCCTTTTTCTTGGGGGAGGGTAGTTTTAGTACCCCTTTCCTTAAGGAAGTGTAGTTTTAGTTACCTTTTTCTCGAGTAAGGGTAGATTTAGTACCCTTTTCTTTTATCAAATCTAGTTTGAGTTTCTTTTTCTTGAGAAAGGTTAGTTTAAGTATCTTTTTTTTTTGATGCAGAGTAGTTTTAGTACCATTGTTCTTCAGGAAGGCTAGGTTTAGTACCCTTGTTTTTAACTTGGATTGTTTCAGTACCCTTTTTCTTGAAGAAATGTAGTTTAAAGGACCATTTTCTTATGGAAGGGTAGTTTTTGTACCCCTTTCCGTGAGGAAGTGTAGTTTTAGTACACTTTTCCTTGAGAAAGGATAGTTTTTGTATCATCTTCCCAGAGAAAGGGCAGTTTTTGTACTTTTTTTCTTTGAGGAAGGGTGATTTTTGTTCCTTTTTCCCTGAGGACGGGTATTTTAGTACTTTTTGCTTGATGAACTGTAGTTTTAGTGTCCCTTTCCTTGCTGAAGTCTAGTTTATAAAGCCTTTTTCTTGGGAAAGGCTAGTTTTTCCTTAAGGAGGATTAGTTTTATTACCCTTTTTGTTGAATAATGGTAGTTTTGGTACCCTTTTTCCTGTGAAGGGGTAGCTTGATTCCTCTTTTTTCTAAGAAAGGTTAGTTATAGTACCCTTTTTTCTGAGGAATGGTAGTTTTTGCACCTTTTTCCTGAGGTAAGGGTAGTTTTAGTAGCCGTTTTCTTGAGGATGGTAATCTGTTTCTTTAGGAAAGGTAGTTGCAGAACACTTTCCTAGAGGAAGGGTAGTTTTAGTACCCTTTTTCTTGAGGAAGGCTAGGTTTTTTTTGAAGAAGGTTGGTTTTAGTACCTTTTCGCTCGAAGAAGGGTAGTTTTAGTACCCTCTTCCTCGAGGAACAGTAATTTTATTGGGTTGCCCAAAAAGTAATTGCGGATTTTTTAAAAGAAAGTAAATGCATTTTTAATAAAACTTAGAATGAACTTTAATCAAATATAGCAAGCTAAAAGTAACAGCTGATAACTGACAGAAGAAAGAATGCAATTACAGAGTCACAAGCCATTGAAAAAATTTGTCAACGCCGACTATATGAAAAATCCGCAATTACTTTTTGGGCAACCCAATAGTAATCTTTATCTTGAACAATGGTAGTGTTATAACCCTTATTCTTGAGGAAGTGCGTTTTTTGCACTCATCTTCTTGAGAAAGGGAAGTTAAAGTACCCTCTTTTTTAAGAAAGGTTAGTTTTAGTACAATTTCCATGAATGCAGGTAGTTTTAGTACCCTTTTCTTTTAATAAGGGTAGCTTTAGTTTCCTTTCCTTGAATTATGGTAGTTTTAGTACCCTTTTCTTAAGGAAGCGTAGTTCAAGTACCCTTTTCCTTGAGCAAGGGTAGTTTTAGCTTCTATTTTCTTGAGGATGGGTGGTTTTAGTATCCATTTTACTAAGGAAGGGTAGTTTAAGTACCCTTTTTCGTGAGGAAGGTTAGTTCTAGTACCCGTTTGTTTGAGGAGGGGTGGTTTAAGCACCCTTTTCTTGAGGAAGCGTTTTTTAAGTCCCCTTTTTCTTGAGGAAGGGTAGTTTAAGTACCCTTTTCTTGAGGAGGCGTAGTTTTAGTACCCTCTTCCTTGAAGAAGGGTAATTTTGCTTCCCCTTTTTCTTGAGGAAGGGTAGTTTTAGTACTCGTTTTCTTGAGGAAAGGGAGTTTTAGCACTCTTTTTCCTGAAGAATGGTACCCTTTTTCTTGAGGATAGAAGTTTAAGTACCCTTTTCTTGAGGAAGTGTAGTTTTAGTACCCTCCTCCTTGAGGAGGGGTAATTTTGGTTCCCTTTTTTTTTGGGGGAAGGGTAGTTTTAGTACTCGTTTTCTCGAGGAAAGGGAGTTTTAGCACTCTTTTTCTTGAAGAATGGTAGGTTTAGTACTTTCTTTCTTGAGGAAAGGTAGTTTAAGTACTCTTTTTTTAAAGAAAGTTAGTTTAAGTGCTCTTTTACTTAAGGAAAGTTAGTTTTAGTACTCTTTTTCTTAAGTAAATGTAGTTTCGGTACTAATTTGTTAAGACTCAGTCTAATTCATTAAGCTCGGGAAAGCTGTGAGCACCACACAGGCTGGAGCATTGAGGTCCGATGTGTGTGGTGTTCATTGCTCTCACGAAAAGCTTAGCTGCGGGCTACCGGCCGCGTCCACAGGTTGCGGATAGTGGAATCCTCCATACGGAGTAACTGCAACGGGAGTCGCGGACAATCAGCGGTATCGAGCAGAGAGTCTCATTGCGCGGCCGGGCGGCACCGGCTCTTGTACAAATGCTGAGTGCCTATGATGCTCGATATGACAAGGCGAGTTATTGGCGCCTTTACATAACCAATAGTCACCCTGTTCCCTTGGCGATCGTTCCTTTGGACCGCAACGAGCTTAATCACCTTCTGGAGCTTGGCGAGGATCGCCACCTTCACATGCAAATGTGGGTACAACAACAAATAACAACGCAATGGTTAATATGGAGCGAAGGCAAGACTGCATATCCTGAATTATCGAAATTTTTATTCCCACTTTTGCATTCCTATTAAAAGGGCATAAAACTCTTGTTATTCTATTCGTCGGCTACCAAAATTTAATTTTCAAATACGACTTCCTTAGCTTATACAATATTTGGAAAACCATATTAAATTGTCATTATCCTCAATTGGCTTAGTACGAAATACATTTAGGGGTTGCTCTAACAATGCGAATCTTCAGCTGGTTTTCTACAATAGTAGAAAAGTTTCATTTTGCTAAAAACAAAATTAATGCAATTGTATTTTGAATATAATAGAAAATCCCCCTAAATACACTGATAATAACACAAAGAGCCATTGAAAATAACCACAACTAACAAGGATTGGGAACAACAAAACACCAACACTAATCCTTAATCTTAACTATTTATTTCCCGGGATAAGCCATAATGGAACGCGGGAATGTTAGCAGTGTTTGTGCCTTTCCTTCCTAATACACAACAAAAAAAAAAAAAAATATGCAAAATTTATGACCAACAACTCTATTATAACTTGGCAACAAAGCTCTGAATTCCCCCCTTTGGTTAACAAACGTATTCGTGATATTTCAAATAGACCTCATCTTATGTGTACGCTGAACAACAACAATGCTTGGTGCCCACTCCACATGACTATGGGTTGTGGGTCGATGATGATGATGATCATAATGATGATGTTGATTGTTACCAAGTTTTTGGGAAGATGAAATGGATGCATGAAATGGAAGCTAAACAGAAGCAAAGGCATACTCTGACTGGCAAACACTTGATGGTGATGAGATAAGCCATAAGAAAATATGAACAACAGACAAAAACTGTTTGTTTTTTTTTTTTTTTTGGAGGGTGGAGAAGAACGGCGAAAGGGTGAAACGTATGATGAAGAGAGTACAGGCAGGGATGGAAACTCATGGGGGTTCAGCTTAAGTACCTTGAAAGTTTTCGGGTACAATGGCTCAGTGGTTTCTGCATCTGAGGAGCATGAGGCTGTACTCTGGCTTCAAGATGTGACAAAGTCATTTAGTGACTGTGACATGCATACAAATGGGCGAATAAGACCCACGGTGGCCCCATCCAGGGGCTTTTGCGTCTGAGAGACACCGGTCAGTACTTTAGCTGCCAATGTTTCGAGACGTGATTTCCCCACAACGTAGCGAATAGCGTAGCGTATCGAATTATTGAGGACGTAACGTATACAAGTCGTGACGGTGACGTAAGTGTTAACTGGTACATGAGGCTGTACTCTGGCTACCTTGGACTTAAAGATGTGTCAAAGGCACTATGTGACTGTGACATGTATGTAAACGGGCGGATAACAGGTTGAGCCTAAGTACCATGAAATTTTTCGGGTACAATGGCTCAGTGGTTTCTGCATTTGGGGTGCATGAGGCTGTACTCTGGCTTCAAGATGTGACAAAGTCACTTTGTGACTGTGGCATTTATGTAAACGGGCGGATAGGACCCACGGTGACTACGACAGTGGCTCTTGTGTCAGTACTCTAGCTATCAGGGATTCGAGATGTGATTACCCCACAACATAGCGAATAGAACAAGGAAATACCAGTCTGAATCACTGGGGTCGTAACGTATACAATACATGACTGTGACGTAAGTGTTAACAGGTACATGAGGCTGTACTCTGGCTACCTTGGATTTCAAGGGTTCGAGACGTGATTGCCCCAAAACGTAGCGAATAGGACTAGGGGAACACCAGTCTGAATCACTGGGGACGTAACGTATACAATACGTGACTGTGACGTAAGTGTTAACAGGCACTTCAGGCTGAACTCTGGCTTCCTTGGATTTTAAGATGTGACAAAGGCACTTTGTGACTGTGACATTTATGTAAACGGTCGGATTGGGCGCACGGTGGCCCCCTCAGGGGCTCTGGTGTCTGTCAGCACTCTAGGTGCCAATAATTCGAGGCGTGATTGTCCCTCGACGTAGCGAATAACGTATGCAAAACGTGACTTTGGCGTTAGTGTTAACAGCTGCATGAGGCTGCACTCTGGTTAGCTTGGATTTCAAGATGTGACAAAGACAGTTTGTGACTGTGACATTTATTTATAAGGTCGGATTGGGCCCACGATAACCCTCTCAGGGGTGTCTGAGAAACACCAGTCGTAGCGAATAGGACGACGGCACACCAGTCTGAATCATTGAGGACGTAACGTATGCACTACGTGTCTATGACGTAAGTGTTTACAGGTGCATGAGGCTGCACTCTGGTTAGCTTGGATTTCAAGATGTGACAAAGACAGTTTGTGACTGTGACATTTATTTATAAGGTCGGATTGGGGCCACGATAACCCCCTCAGGAGTGTCTGAGAAACACCAGTCAGTACTCTAGCTACCAATGATTCGAGATGTGATTGCCCCACGACGTAGCGAATAGGACGATGGGACACCAGTCTGAATCACTGAGGACGTAACGTATGCAATACGTGACAGTGACGTAAGAGTTAACAGACGCATGGAAAATGTGGACAATGGCTCAATAGTTTCTATGGATTCAAGACGCGATTCACTCCCATCGTCACGTGGGCACTTCATAACCGTAGATTATGCGGTAGTGCGGTAGTGAGAGAGGTTCAAATCCTGGCGGGAATATCTGAAAATTTTTCAGCGGTGGTTATCCCCTCTTAATGCTGGCGACATTTGTGAGGTACTTTGCCATGTAAAAACTACTCCCGTAAGAGGTGTCGCTCTGCGGCACGCCGTTTGGACTAGGCTATAAAAAGGAGGTACCTTATCATTGAGCTTCAAATTGAATCGGAGAGCACTCATTGAATTTTGCCCCAATTAATTAATGGAATGTTCATAGGCAAATTTGTATTCTTTTTTCCTCGCTTGAGTGAGTAATACAGGATTTTGGAAACGTGAGTTACTTGCGCCGTGACGAAGTCCCAACACGTAACATAGTCACTATTTGACCTTGACGTGTATGTAAACGGAGGGAAAGAATGCCCGAACAATGGCTCAATAGTTTCTGTATCTGATCAGCATCGTGCAGAAATATGGCTACGTCAGATTCGTAGACGTGATTCACTGACGACATAACATACACGATACAAGCCAGTGACGTAAGTGTAAACGTACGGATAGAATACGCGGACAATGGCTCTATTGCTTTTGTGCTAGAAGACCACTGGACATTATGTGGTTTGTGGATTGGATTTTAGACGCGATTCACTCCCGTCGTGACTAAATAACCGTAACATGCATGTAAACCGACATATAGAACAGGTAGACTATGACACAGTGGTTCTGGTGTCTGAATAAAATCGGATTTTGAAGACGTGACTCCGTGACTCTTTGCGTTACGAAGGCAGAATATTAACGTATCGTGTTTGCTTTAGGAAGGGAGACTGATTATTCACGACGCACAGTGGTAAAAAAAACGAAAAAAAACAAGTAAAAGCGTGCTAAGTTCGGCCAGGCCGAATCTTATAAACCCTCCACCATGGATCGCGTTTATCGAGTTCTTTGCGCGATATCTCTTTTTAAGCAAAAAAAGAATAATGAATATGAACTATTATGCTATTCGAGCTATATCAAATAAAAGTCCGATTTGGACCAAAAACGAATTGAATGCTGAACATTGTAAAAGTCATTGTGTAATATTTCGGTGTATTCGGATAAGAATGAGCCTTGTAGGGGCTCAAGAAGCAAAATCGGGAGATAGGTTTATATGGGAGGTATATCAAGCTATTGATCAATTAAGACCATATTAAAGACGTATGTTACAGGTCATGAGAGAAGCCGTTGTACAAAATTTCTGCCAAATCGGATGATAATTGCGCCCTCTAGAGGCTCAAGATGTCAAGATCCCAGATCGGTTTATATGGCAGCTATATCAGGTTATATACCGATCTAAATCATACTTGGCACATTTATTGGAAGTCATAACAAAATACCTCATGCAGAATTTCAGCCAAGTCGGATAAGAATTACGCCCTCTAGAGGCTCAAGAAGTCAAGACCCAAGATCGGTTTATATGGCAGCTATATCAAAACATGGACTGATTTGAACCATACTTAGCGCACATGTTGGAAGTAATACCAAAACACCACGTGCAAGATTTCATTCAAATCGGACAAGAATTGCGCCCTCTAGAGGCTACAGAAATCAAGACCCAAGATCGGTTTATATGGCAGCTATATCAAAACATAGACCGACTTCAACCATACTTAGCGCACATGTTGGAAGTAATACCAAAACACCACGTGCAAGATTTCATTCAAATCGGACAAGAATTGCGCCCTCTAGAGGCTCAAGAAGTCAAGACCCAAGATCGGTTTATATGGCAGCTATATCAAAACATGGACTGATTTGAACCATACTTAGCGCAGATGTTGGAAGTAATACCAAAACACCACGTGCAAGATTTCATTCAAATCGGACAAGAATTGCGCCCTCTAGAGGCTACAGACATCAAGACCCAAGATCGGTTTATATGGCAGCTTTATAAAAACATGGACCGATTTGGCCCATTTACAATCCCAACTGACCTAAAGGACGAACTGACTGAAGGACGGACGGAAGGACGGAGGGAAGGACGGACGGAAGGACGGACGGAAGGACGGACGGAAGGACGGACGGAAGGACGGACGGAAGGACGGACGGAAGGACGGACGGAAGGACGGACGGAAGGACGGACGGAAGGACGGACGGAAGGACGGACGGAAGGACGGACGGAAGGACGGACGGAAGGACGGACGGACGGAAGGACGGACGGAAGGACGGACGGACGGAAGGACGGACGGACGGACGGAAGGACGGACGGAAGGACGGACGGAAGGACGGACGGAAGGACGGACGGAAGGACGGACGGAAGGACGGACGGAAGGACGGACGGAAGGACGGACGGACGGACGGACGGAAGGACGGAAGGACGGACGGAAGGACGGACGGAAGGACGGACGGAAGGACGGACGGAAGGACGGACGGAAGGACGGACGGAAGGACGGACGGAAGGACGGACGGAAGGACGGACGGAAGGACGGACGGAAGGACGGACGGAAGGACGGACGGAAGGACGGACGGAAGGACGGACGGAAGGACGGACGGAAGGACGGACGGAAGGACGGACGGAAGGACGGACGGAAGGACGGACGGAAGGACGGACGGAAGGACGGACGGAAGGACGGACGGAAGGACGGACGGAAGGACGGACGGAAGGACGGAAGGACGGACGGAAGG
The DNA here is from genome assembly GCF_963082655.1 of Stomoxys calcitrans. Classification (NCBI taxonomy): domain Eukaryota; kingdom Metazoa; phylum Arthropoda; class Insecta; order Diptera; family Muscidae; genus Stomoxys; species Stomoxys calcitrans. The sequence goes on from NC_081556.1 coordinate 7,972,016, forward strand.
ACGGACGGAAGGACGGACGGAAGGACGGACGGAAGGACGGACGGAAGGACGGACGGAAGGACGGACGGAAGGACGGACGGACGGAAGGACGGACGGAAGGACGGACGGAAGGACGGACGGAAGGACGGACGGACGGAAGGACGGACGGAAGGACGGACGGAAGGACGGACGGACGGAAGGACGGATTGAAGGACGGACGGACATGGGGTCTCAGACGCATATATCGAGATGTTACAAACAGAATGACAAAATTAGTATACCCCCATCCTATGGTGTAGGGTACAACTAGTAAAAATATGTCATGCGAGAACGGGTTAAGATATCTCTTTGAATTTTGAAATGGTTATAGCTGTAGCGAGATCGTATGCAAAATTTCAAGCCCCTAGATTGTCCGGGCGCCTTTTGCCAGGCCCCTTAAATTGGTGACCTCGGTATTTCGAAAAATTTTTCCGGCTGCCAAATTTTCTTTTTTGATCCGATTTGTATGTTGGTAGTCCCTTTGTATGTTGATAGTTAGCAATCACTCATATTTCCCATCTCTGATGCCACCTCCAGCTTTGAGTCATCATGTACCATAAGCTTGAAAAGAAGACATTTTGAAAATCAAAAGAATAGCATACGCGCTTACAGAAAATATGAATAGCGCTACAAAACCGTTAAAAAGTCTTAACAATTGTGGTGAACTACTTGTAAACATTAACAAATAAGTTAAGTTATGAACAAACAAACAAACAAACAAGCAGAGAGACAGACAGACAGACAGACAAACAAACAATGCGATCAGCCAAACAACAAAACTCCAAAATCCAAAGCCAGCAACCAACTAGACAATCATCCTCCAACAAAACCGCCAACCTACAAAAATTTGAGGTTTCAGACTAGGAGGCTGGCAACCGCATTAAGAGACCGACATACAGACAGACGGACGCACAGATTGTTAGGCAAACAATCACAAATAATACCGAGAAGTACAAAAGCCACCAAAGCCGTTGTCAGGCGACTGTATGATGTACTCTTATGTGATATCCGTCTCTTGAAAGATTTGTTATGAGTTTTCGAGTAGGTTGCAAAGCTCTTTTTTTTTTTGTTTTGTTTGTTGCTTACCATACAGCACTATGATAGGTTTATGTGTTACGTTTCGGTTTTTTTCTTCTTCTAAATTTTTGGTTTTATGGATACGGATGCTGTTTTCCTGCACATTGTTGTTTGTTGTTTGCATGCTAAGCGTTTTTGATGCTCAGCTACTGTCTGAGCACTTCCACCATGCCATCAGCCAACAATCCACCAGCATAACTGGTGCATCTATTGTCATTTCTACCTCCATACATTCCACCATCCATCCATTCATTCATCTGTGCCAGCGAAAGAGTGCACCTTTCACTGAGATGAACAACATCAAAAAGCTGACAGTCTTCACATGGTTCCATCATCTGCTTTTGGGAAACTCTTTCATTATCTTTACGTCGTTGACGTTGCTAGTTGGCAGGGTATTATTTGAGATAGTATTTCTCTATCATGCAGGTGGATCTAAGGAGGCAATACCATTAGAACTTTCAAAGGAAAATTAAGAGTTGAACATTGTTTTTTTAAAGTTGAGATTTTTGTTGGAAAAAAAAGGAGAACAAGTGAAAGCTTGCTAAGTACGGAAGGGCTGGAGGGCCACCCTCCACCATGGTTTGCATTTGTCAAGTTCTTTGAATGACTTTTTCACATATATGGATATGTGTCATAGTCATAGAAATATACCACCTCCAAAATTTCTGGCAAATAGAACAACAATTGCGCCTTCCAGAGGTTCAGAAACTCAAAATTTGAAGATAGGTTTATATGGCAGCAATACCGGGAATATGACTTGAACGTCCCAGCGTCGGTTAACTATTACGTCACTGTCACGTATTGCATACGTTACGTCCTCAGTGATTCTGACTGGTTTTCCTATCCTATTCGCCACGTTGTGGGGCAATAACGTCTCGAATCATTGGTAGCTAGAGTACTAACCGGTGTTTCTCAGTCACAAGAGCCTCTGAGGGGGTCACCGTGCGCCCAATCCGTCCGTTTTCATAAATGTTACAGTCAAAAAGTGCCTTTGTAACATTGCGCCCTCTAGAGGCTCAAAAAGTACAATCGGTATATCGGCTTACATGGCAGCTTTATCAGGCTACGAACCGATTGAGAATATACATGGCATAGATATTGTTAGTCATACCAAAAGGCCGTGTGCAAAGTTTCAGTCAAATTGGATAAGAATTCCGACCTCTAGATGCTCCAGAAGTCTCATTGGAAGATCGGTTTATGTGGCAGCTGGATCAAAACCTGGGCCGATTTGGCCCATTAACAATCCTAACCGACCTACACTAATAGGAAGTATTTGTGCAAAGTTTCAAGCGACTAGCTTTATTTCTTTGATATAGAATATCAATTCGATCAAGAATATAAAGGGTGATTTTGTAAGAGCTATAAAAAAGTTTTTCAAAAAAAAAAAATCGAAAACATGAAATTCAGAAAAATTTCGAAATTTCGATTCTTTATTTGAATCGATAGTACGATCCATATAATTTAATGTTTCAAGATAATTTCAGGCAAATGTTGAGCGTGACTGCGCCTCAAATGGGCCATACACTTAGTCCAATTTTGGCATACTCTTTCCAACATTTCAGCCGGTATCTCACGAATAAATGCTTCAATATTGTCTTCCAATGCGTCAATTCATACGGGCTTGTCTATATAGACATTAGCTTTAACATAGCCCCACACAAAATAGTCTAAAGGCGTTAAATCGCACGATCTAGGCGGTCAGTTAACTGGTCCCGAACGTTAAACAAAAGGTTCACCGAACTCGCCCCTCAAGAAGTCCATTGTTACACAAGCTGTGTGGCATAAGGCACCGTCTTGTTGAAACCACATGCCATGCAAGTCTAGCTCTTGCATTTCGGGCAAAAAAAAGTTGGATATCATCTCACGATAGCGCTTACCATTCACAATTGCATTACGATTCGTATCATCTTTGGAGAAGTACGGTCTAATGATGCCACCAGCCCATAAACCGCACCAAACTGTGACTTTTTCTAGATGCATTGGTAGCCCTTGCAATGCTTTTGGCTGATTTTGGCTGATCTTCACTCCAAAATTAACATTTCTGCTTATTTACGTACCCATTGAGCTTCGTCGTAAAATGGAAGAAGCGCGCCATGAACTTTCTTAACAGAGCAAGCATTTTGATAACAAAAGTCAATAATTTCAAAGAATTGTTCGTTTGTAAGACTATTCATGGTTGAATTATAGACTAAACCGAAGATGTTTAACAGTGAAACAAAACACAAAACGTGCGTCAGCTGTTTAAACCAGTGTTTCTAAAAATACAAATGCAAATTTTGCCCATGAACATTCCACTAAGAAACAGGGGCAAACTGTTCACATCACATCAATGATTGCAGTCCGATTCAAGTTTTAAGCTCAATGATAAGGGGCCCCCTTTTTATAGCCGAGTCCAAACGGCGTGCCGCAGTGCGACACCTCTTTGGAGAGAAGTTTTCCATGGCATAGTACCCCACAAATGTTGCCAGCATTAGGAGGGAAAAACACCAACTGAAATTTTTTTCTGATGGTCTCGCCAGGATTCGAACCCAGGCCTTCAGCGTCATAGGTGGACATGCCAACCTCTGCTCTACTGTGGTTTCCAAAGAAATAGTAGTTAAAAAATCATCCTTAATAAGTGATGGGAAATAAACGATAGTAACGATATTTATTATAAAAAAAAATATCGAAAATAGGGTATGTGGCGATTAATGATAGTTTGCCAGCTCTTTCTGTTGCGGTCTTAAGGCCTTAAATCGAGAGATCCCTCTATATGGCAGTTATATCTAAATGTAGTCCTATATGGACCATATCTGCTTCGAAGAGAGACCCGCTTCAAGTTCCATCGTTGTTACATGCCTAAGATTCTTAATCGAAAAATGTTTCCATACGGCAGGTGTTACAAACGGATCCGGTGGAGCAGGATCTGAGTACACCCCCATCCTATGGTGGAGGGTATAAAAAAATCTTAGTCTAAAATTTCGTGCTACTTACAAAATCCCTATTTGTTTTCCATTCCACGCCCCTATGTTGGTTCATGTCTGGTATTGTGTCCACGCATAAGTGCCGTTGTCTTTTAACCCCGAAAGACGGGCAATGACAGAGGAAATGTTGCATCGTCTAAACATCTTCCCCACATGCCCCACATTTGCTATCTTTGGCCTTGCCGATTTTGCACAAGTCCTATGTGTCGCGTTATAACATCGAAAGCTACACTGACCGCCTTCTTACTTCCTTTCAGTAATAGCCTCACCCCATAGGATTTTCGTCGTCCTACCAGCAGACTCGCTATTTCACAGTATTATATGCACGTTCGTCGTTCACATTCCAATTCTCTAATTGCGTCGACCCGAAGGGCTTCGGTTTAACCAAGTTTATTGACGGCAGACCTCTGGCCTTCACTGCCAAATCGCCCTTACTCCGCTATGGCCCGGCACCCAAACAATGCGGATTGTGCCATCCTCAGAAAAGGCGTTAATCTCCTACTTACAAGCCAAGACTGCCCGAGACCTTACCGTCCTGGTTGTTATTGCCCTGATGGCCTGCTTACTATCCGTAAAGACGTTTACACTCGACGATCTCATGTTAATACCACACTACCTTACGCATTTCGTGATCGCCCGATCGTCCGTATTATGGTCATGTCAGTACCTGGTTTCTCAAAGTAGACCCCCAAGAACACTCTCAAGTGTGGTCTCTGGAATCCGACCGGAAACCTTTTCCATTCTTACTAGGTCTCCTATCGTCGCCTCGATTATACCGCGATGGTATGGGCTGCTCTTATCCTCTATCCATTCTCTCATCGTCTTCAGTCTCATAGCCGCAGTGGCTGCCTCACACTTTATCTTTATGTCTATGGGTTGGACATCTAGAAAAGTCTGCTGTGCCCTAGTGGGCGTGGCACTCATCGGCCTGCCTATGACACGCTACAGTCTTAAAAAACTGAGAACTTGAGTTGAAATTTTGCATAGCCTTGTAATTCTTCTACGAGGGTTGCCTTTTATATTTCGGGATTAGAGAACAAACACAAATATTAATCATCGAAAATCTCTTCATTGTTTTTCAAAATATTCCCCATTGAGACCTGTACACTTTTACATTCATTTGAACCAATTGTCAAAGCACTTTTGCCACGCATCAACTGCTTCTTCAGGTGTCGAAAAACGTTGACCGTTCATTTTATTTTTTACGTACGGGAATGAAAAAAGCTAATCGGTGCCAAGTCAGGACTATAAGGCGGATGACATGACACATCGATGTTTTGAGTACTCAAAAATGCATTTGTTTGAGCCGATGTGTGAGAGCTCGCATGGTCGTGGTGAAGAGTGATCCGTCTTCTGCGGTTGGTTTTCCTGATTTCTTGGAAGACAACTGCCAAACAAATGGTTGTATACCATTCAGAATTGACTGTTCTGCATTGTTCTAGTGGAACGTTTGCGACTTGTCCAGTATTTCCGATAAACAAACGATCAATGGCTTGGAAGTGCTTCGTGCGCGAGCAACTTTTGTTAGATTTGACTCATCTTGAAACACCCATACAGTTGACTGCAGTTTACTTTTGGGCTCATACATGTAAATCCACCATTCTTCATCTATCACGATATCATAGACGTATTTCGAAGCACCGCGATCGTTTTTTTGGAGCATTTCTTTCGAACAATCGGCACGAGCCTTTTTCTGTGCGATTGACAAATTGTATGGAATCTGACGCGAACAAAAATTTTTTGACAATCTACTGACGATCAATGGCTTGGAAGTACTTTTTACTTTTGGGCCCATACATGTAAATCCACCATTCATCACCTATCACGATGTCATAGACGTGTTTCGAAGCACCGCGATCGTTTCGACCATTGAGCATTTCTTACGACCAATCGACACGAACCTTTTGTTGAGCGATTGACAAATATTTTTGTCAACAAATTTGACGCGAACAAATATTTTTGGCGGTCAAATTTTCATGCAATATTAAATGTATGCTAGTCCCACTAACGCCTAAGGTTGTCTCAATCTCAAGATAGGGCATATGACAATCTTGCATCAATGGTTTTTGGCACAACAGCTGATTTTGGACCACCATCACGAAATTCGTCTTGGATTGAACTACTACCTTGGTTGAATTCACCATACCATCGTTAAACACTGGTCCTTGATGGAGCTTCATTGCCAAAAGTAGAATTACAATAAGTTCATCGTTGCACTGTTGTTGAGTTAATCCATGTCGAAAGTTGTGAAAAATAATCGCACGAAAATGTTTACGATTTAATTCAATTTCTTGGGTGAGATGAATCTTTTAAGTTACTGTAAACAACACAAATAGCGCTCGTATGTCAAAACGTTCTGAGTTCATATAACCTCAAAAATGTTAAGCTTTACGATATAGCTGTCAGTTGGCAGATTGCTACACAAGGAGGATAGAGCTCTTAGTTGACAGATTGCTACACAAGGATTGTCCAATCCCGAAGTATAGAAGGCAGCCCTCGTATACGCAGTTTATGTTCCTGAATGGCCCAAATCGGAATATAATTGGATATAACTGTCATATAAACCAATCTGGCGGTTTACAGTCCTTATCCCGTAAAAACCACATTTTTTGCCCGATTCCGCTGAAAATTTAAACTGGACGTTATGCTAGGGTCCCCGATATTTAACCCGAATATGGCCCATATCGGAGAATATTTACATATAGCTGCCATATAGACCGATATGCCGGTTTAGGGTCTCGAGCCCGTAAAAGCCGAATTTATTATCCGATTTCGATGAAATTGGAAACAGTCAGGTGTTTAAAGCCTCCCAATATGCGACTCAAATATGATTCAGATCGGACCATTTTTAGATCTAGCTGTCATATAGAGCGATCCGGCGATTAAGGGTCTTGAGCCCATAAAAGCCGAATTTATTATCCGATTTCGATGAAATTGGAAACAGCCAGGTGTTTAAAGCCTTCCTTGTTAACCCGATTTCACTAAAACTTGGAACATTGAATTATTTTAAGCCCTCCTTCATCATATATAAATATGGTCCAAACCGGACAATATTAAGATATAGCTGCCATATAGACTGATTTGTCGATTTAGGGTCTTTTGCCCATAAAAGCCGCAATTATTTACCGATTTCGCTGAATTTTTAAATAGTTTGCTGATTAAAGCCTATCGATATCCGACCCAAATATGGTTTAGATCAATCTCTATTCAGATATAACTGTCATATGGACAGATCTGCCGATTAAGGGTCTTAAGCCCATAAAAGCTGATTTTATTATCAGATTTCGCTGGAATTTGACACATCGACTTGCATTTTTATTTGAATTTTGTAGAGGAGTTGTTATAAAAGATGATGGTTAATTTCTCCATGGTGGTGGGTATCCAACAAAAGTTTTGCAATAATTGTAATGTAACAATTATTCTTCTATTCCCTAAAACTTCAATAAACTATTTCGTCATATAAGGATGCACATCTGCATTCATACAACAATGTCTTATGAGGAATTTTGTAATTGTAGACGTAGATCATTTAAAGGAAGCATGTATTGTACCCACATTCTCTGAGGAGAATTTTTCAAAAGGTTAAAACTTAGTGATGACCTTTCGTTTGGTTGTTTCAATATAAATGATATATGATAACTTAAAACATTTTTCTCTGCAAATTTATGGGTTTCCTTCATATTTTTCCCAATTATCATTGAATACAATCTGCATTATTTATACTATCTTGTAATGCAAGTATGCAACTATTTTCCAAGTAAAGAATACAACACACAGTAAAGTCATACTATAAACATTAATTAAGGAGATTGAACAAGGAACCTGAATATTGTTTTTATAGGAAAAAATTAACTCCAGGAATTTCTTATTACAATTCATAATATTGCTATTCCAGATATATTCCCCTATCCTTATGAAGAACGTTAAAGTACAAAGAATTTTCCAAGATTTTTCTTTGATTTTATTATCTTCACTTTCTTTATATGATTTTCTTGTAATGCTTTCAGAGTACAATAATCCAAGTGCAGTATGCAACAGAGCTTTCCATGGAGAAAAGTGTGTAGTAACCTTTTGCCTTGATATGTTGTACATTTCCATCTTTGTAAAAACTAAGCAATGTTTGGTGTTTCAAAGGATGTTTCTTGTTATCATGCTAGCATATTAGTCTAAAAGACAACACCAGACGTAAAGCTCTTATTTCATTTATCTGAGTGTTTTTTTTTTTGAAATTTGTGTGTGGGTGCACTGATATTGCAAACTGAAAGCATTTGACATTTCTAGGTTATATGGGGATGGTAGATGATATACTCAACTTTTGACATATTCTGTATTCTGCTTCATATAAAGAGCTGGGCGTAGGTGGTTAAAAAAAGTTTTCACTCTCAACCTTAACCTTTTAGAATGAAAACTGAACAAATTAATTGGAACATTCGAAAGGAAAAATTCAAATGTTTATGCTTGTCTTTAAGGTCAAACGAGACAAGTAAAGGCGTGCTAAGTTCGGCCGGACGGATCTTATATACTCTGTTTAGATTTCTAAACATGGGATATTAGTTGATGTGTGTCATGGAAATGTTTTAGCCTTGAGAACGAATAGATAAGATACTTTCCATTTTTTGTTTATTTTCATGAGGAACCCTCGTGTTTCCGTATTCCCTCAGTTTAGCTGCACCAAGGCAACCAAAAACCCCACACGAGCTGCTAAGTCAGCGCATTGGACACCTTATTCTAGACACCTTATTCATTTGGTTGCACCCAAACCAACTACTTACAACCATTCATGGGAAACCTTCATGCTCCCGTATTCCCACAAGTAACACGAGCCGCCTATTCAACACCCCACTACAGGTTAATAGCCCAATATTCTACACGGGCCACTGTGTCAGCAAGAAATGCAATGGCAACGTTGGCAGAGCGACAGCGGCGCAACATAATGTGGTGGCTTAGTTTTAAGTAACAGCATTATTGTAAGCTTAGTTTTTAACTCATACTCAATGAATAAAGTTTAATCCATTCATTAAAAATAATTTATATAAGGATGAGATTTTGAAGAAATAAATGAGTATCAAAAAAGTACTCCGGGATTAAACTCGTTTTATACATTTGGTCCTTCGAACCTTCGGTACGGTTAAGTGTGTTTAAAGTAAAAGTTGGTGATTCTTGCAAAGTAGTAAAGAATAAACAAAGATTTAATACACGTATCGAATCAGTGTAAGTGATTTAAAATTGAAAGAAAAATGTTCACAAGGAGTCAATCGGATTCTCTGTTGGAGAAATTGAAAAACCTTGAACATTTGTTGGCAGTAAAAGCAGTTGACCTCGATGTGGAGGAAATGTTACTGCCAGTTGTCAAGAAAAATAGAAAGTGGCTGCAGGAAATCATTGTAGGCTACAACAAGTTAAACAAGGATATCGGAAAGTCGTCCAGTGGGCATGAAGAAGAGGTCCAGGAGCTGCAAAGACGAGTAGAAGAAGCAATTAGCAAAATGGATAAAATTGTGCAAGGGTTTGAGCAGCAAGAAAAAGGAGCCTCAGCCAAAGTGGCAGCTAATCAGGACGCAGAGATAACGCAAGGCAGTGCGGAGAAAAAATTAATGGTAACGCAAGGTGCAGCTGCATTGGCACCTAGCGAACAAACGGCAAATGAGAGTAACACCCAGCCGAGAGATCAGGCAATTAGCAGAGAGCAAGAAAAGCCTGTGTCGAAGCTAAGAAGAAAATTTGAATTGAAGTATAGAACTATTACAAGAAAGCTGGAAGTAATAGAAAGCAGATTGCCAACTGCGAATAAAAGTTATTTAAATATGCAATGGCTGGCGTTGCAATCAGAGTATGGACAACTGGAATCAATAGTGGAAATAATTATTGATGATGATGACGAAGATGATTTAGACATGATTGAAGCTTGGGACTGTATCAGGGAAAGATACGTGGATGTCTGTGTGGAAATTGAAGAACGTGTGGAAACAATGCAAAATACAGGATCAACAAGTTTAATTAGATTGGAAGAGTTAAAAGTGCCCATATTCAGTGGGTATATCAACGATTGGAATTCCTTCAAAGAAATATTTACAAAGTTAGTAGAGGAGGACAGAAGGCTATCGGAAGTCGAAAAATTTTATCGACTTAAAAGTGTGGTGAAAGGTGATGCTGCTCGCTTAATACAACATCTTCAAGTGACAGGGGAGAACTACAGTGCGGCATGGAAGATACTGGAGCAGAGATACGATAACCGGCGGCTGTTATTCTGCACATTGTTTGACAAGATCATCGACCACGGCATAATAAATATTCAGTATAGCAACAGTATAAAGCAGCTATTGGATACGGCTACGGAATCATTACATGCATTGAAAGCTATGGGAATGAAGGTAGACGAGGCAGATCCATTCATTGCTCGGATCCTTATTAGAAAGCTAGATAAGGAAGGATTGCTGAAATATGAGCAATGGGTCCAGAAATCAAAAGAAGTCCAAAGGCTAGAGGATGTCCTGTCTTTTCTGGAGCAGCAATACTTGGCTTTGGAAGCGGTATACAGCAAAAAAGGAAACACGCATCAAAGAGCAAAAACAACACAGTCATACCAAACAACTCAACGATCGTGCGCATTTTGTCAAGCATCAGGACATGGGTTAAAAGAGTGCTACAAATTTTTGAAACTGCAACCAGCTGAAAAAGGTGCGTGGGCACAAAAAATGAAAATGTGCAAAATTTGTTTGAGTCACCCGTCGGAAAAGAAATGCTTCAAATTTAACACCAAGTGCGAAAAGTGCGGCGGAAAACATATTACTATGCTTCACGTCGAAGGAAACAAAACGCAGGAAACTCAGAGATCAAACTCCAAAGCTCAATTAATCATGGAAGGCAATGCTGTCACTCTGTTGGCAACAGCACAAATACGAGTAAAGGCTGCAAGTGGTGAGCAAATTTTAATGAGAGCCTTAATCGATCAAGGTTCTCAACGCACTTCAATATCGGAAGAGGCAGCCCAAATACTGAGGTTACCCAGAAAGAAGTTAGTTACAGATTTAGTGGGTCTGGGTAACACGACAGTCGGCAGATCAAAAGCCATCATGCAAATTGAAATCAAACCACGGTTTGAGAGCGATGCGGTTCATGTTATAGATGCTATGGTGTTGTCAACATTATCTTCAGCGCAACCTGATAGAAATTTGAACGTCAGTGTGGAGAGCTGGCGAAATTACTGTTTGGCTGATCCGCTGTTCTATAAGTCCGATAGAATTGACTTATTAATTGGTGCAGATTTATATCATGAAATCATTCAAGAAGGGGTAGTCAAAATTGGCTCTTTGTCTGGACAAGAGACGTCACTTGGTCTCATAATCTGTGGTTGCGTTTGCGGACATGAATCTGGAAATGCCGTGATGGCGGTTACGAAAGAGCTGGAAAGATTTTGGGAGATGGAGGAAGTATGTGAAGATGACGACGTCAAGGAAGATCGATGCGAGCAGCTCTTTACAACAACAACAACAATAAATGAGGATAAGAGATTGGTGGTGAGATTGCCGTTTAAGGAGGATATCGAGTTGGGCGCATCAAGGAAAATGGCGTTAGCACGTTTTTTAAATCTTGAAAAAAGATTGGAAAAGGATGAAAAGTTACAGAAACAATATTGTGCTTTTATGAAGGAGTATTTGGAGATGGGGCATATGAAAAAGGTCTCAAGAAGAAATAGTGGAAAGTACTATTTACCACATCAAGCGGTGATAAGAGAAAGCCATCTTACAACAAAAGTTCGGGTGGTATTTGATGCTTCAGCCAAGACATCGAATGGTAAAAGCTTAAACGACGTACTTGAAATTGGTCCAAAACTACAACAAGATATATTTCAAATTCTATTGAAATGGCGATTATGGAGATTTGTCTTGGTAGCGGATGTGGAGAAAATGTATCGACAAGTGTTAGTAGCAGATAAAGATCAGTCATACCAATGCATATTGTGGCGCGAGAATAAACATATGCCAATTGAGGAGTTTGCGCTAACGACTGTTACCTACGGAACAGCATGTGCTCCATTTCTGGCAAAACGAGCTCTAATTGAAATTGGAAAAGAGTGCAGCGAACGGAATCCAAAGATTCAAGCCATCATAGAAAATGATTTTTACATGGATGATTTGATGACAGGTGCTGATTCAGTACAGGAATGCATTGGAATTCATCATGACATCAGCCAACAATTGGATAAGTTTGGTTTCAAGCTGCGTAAATGGATGTCTAATGAAAATGACATATTGGAAGCAATACCAAATGTTGGCGAAAATGAAGTCATTAGGATTGAGGAAGGCGAAACAATGAAAACGTTGGGTGTTCAATGGGATCCCCATACAGATAATTTTGCTTTCTATTTTCAGATCATTGAAGATAACAAGTTGACTAAGCGGAAGGCGCTTTCCACACTGGCCAAGATATATGATCCTTTGGGTTGGCTGGCTCCTGTAACCATTCTAGCCAAGCTATTCATTCAGCGACTATGGGTAATGGATATGGCATGGGACGACCAGTTAAGCTCTGAGATGATAAAGGAATGGGATGTCATCATGAGGAAATTGCCCGACTTAGCAGAAATCCGAATACCGCGTTGGTTGTCTACCTCATCACTAATGGAAATAGAACTGCATGGTTTTGCTGATGCTTCGGAAAAGGCGTACGCAGCTGTCATATACATCCGGGCCGCAAACAAAGTTACGTTGGTAGCAGCAAAATCTAAGGTAAACCCAGTGAAAAATAGGAAAACACTGCCAAAACTTGAATTGTGTGCAGCGCATCTGTTGGCTAAATTGATGCTTAATGTGGAAAAGTTAATAGTCCAAAAACAACAGAAATATTTATGGAGCGATTCAACTATTGCTCTAGCATGGATCGCAAAGGCTGAAAATATTAAAGACAAATTTGTTCGGGTTAGAGTAGAGGAAATTAAGAAGTCTGTTCCTGGTGCCGTATGGGGTCATGTGCGATCCAAGGAGAATCCAGCGGATGCTGCATCAAGAGGGATGAAGCCAGAGCTGCTAAAAGGAGATGAGTTATGGTGGAGTGGTCCACATTGGCTGCTGGAGAAAAACAATTGGCCCATATCGACGGTTCAACCCTTTGTTGGAGTTCTAAAGGAAAATAAACAGGAAGACGATGTCATCATGCAGTTAATTACGAGGATTTCTAGCTACAAAAAACTCATAAGAATTATAGCATATGTGCGAAGATTTATTGAACGTGCTCAGCGTAAACCAGGAAAAAATGAATTAACTGCGGAAGAAATAAACGAGGCAGAGCAATTAATAATTACGAGCGTGCAGGCAAACCAATTTTCGTTAGAGATTTCGTGTCTAAGGAATGGCAGCGAAGTACCGACGAGGAGCAAGATATGTGGACTAACACCGTTCATTGATGCAGCTGGAGTGTTGAGAGTTGGAGGCAGGCTGGAGAATTCTGGTTTAAGCTTCAACAGAAAGCATCCAATTCTATTGGGGAAAGGTTGTCTGGTGGATCGAATAATTGATGGCATCCATACAGAAACGCTACATGGAGGTGCGAAACTCATGGAAAATGAACTACGCAGCAGATATTGGGTGATTGGTGCCAAAAATGCCATCAAGAGAGCAGTTCGGTCATGCGTCAAATGTTTGCGTTATAGGCGAGAAACTGCGGCTCAATTAATGGGTAACCTACCAGAAAGCAGAGTTTGTGTGTCTCATCCATTTGATCACACAGGAATTGATTATGCAGGTCCTATTCAAATGAAGGTGTCTAAAGGAAGAGGACAGCGAGCTTACAAAGGATACATAGCTGTATTTGTTTGTATGGCAACCAAAGCATTACATTTGGAGGCAGTCAGCGATCTAACAACAGAAGCGTTTTTGGCTGCGCTACGGCGATTCTTCAGTAGAAGAGGAAAAAGTAGCCATATATATTCGGACAATGGCACTAATTTCGTGGGAGCGGCAAGACATCTGGATAAAGAGTTCGTCAAAGCGGTGCAGCAAAATTCAGACGTGGCTCATATATTAGCATCTGAGCGAATACAGTGGCACTTTATTCCGCCCGGAGCTCCTCACTTCGGAGGATTGTGGGAGGCTGCCGTGAAGTCTGTGAAGCACCATTTGAGACGGGTTGTTGGTGAAACGAAATTAACGTATGAGGAAATGGCAACGTTTTTGTCGCAGATAGAAGCTGTTCTCAACTCTCGTCCCTTGTGTCCACTCAGTGAGGACAACTGCGAGATTTTAACGCCAGGACACTTTGTAGTCGGAAGACCATTGCTAAGTATTCCAGAAAGAGGCGTGGAGAATAAACTGGGATCTTTAGACAGGTGGAAAATAATTCAAAGAATGCGGGATGATTTCTGGAAACAGTGGCGCAATGACTATCTGAGTAGTCTTCAGCAGAGAGTAAAATGGAAAACTCCAGTACCAAATATCAAGGTTGGACAGATGGTGATAGTGAGGGATGAAAATACTGCTCCTGGAAGGTGGCCTTTGGGAAGTATTGCGGAAGTACATAAAGGCAAAGATGGAAAGGTTCGAGTCGCTACAGTAAAGGTCGCTAAACAAAAGGGGTTGTTAAAACGGCCCATACACAAGTTATGCCCGCTGGAGATATTCGCTAATGGTGGTGAAAAGGAAGCCGACATTGAAGTGTCGCAGACATATATTTGCAAATTACCTCAAAAAAGAAAAATAAACGTAGCAATGATGTTATGGATGATCATGGCAATGATGGCAAGTGTTCAATCGATGTCAACCTCAATTACCGGCGGTGCGATAAAAGAATTGGGAAATGACACAATCATTTATATGGATAAAATTGGCAGAATCAACCGAGTAACATCGTCATGGAACCTTATGACATATTTCGATCTGCACGGGTATTTTATCACGGTGAATCATCTGGATAAGGGTCTAGAAGCGTGTAAATCATTATGTGTTCGGCTGAGATCGTTCGAGCAGCAGTGCGACACGCAGATGGATATTATGACGAACAGACTGAACACTATAGATGAGAACCACTTGTTACTCTCACACAAAAAACGTCAACGAAATAAAAGGGCTCCTTTAGAGTTTGTTGGGTCTCTTTTCCACATTCTTTTCGGAGTAATGGATGCGGACGACAGAGAGAGTATGGAAGCAAATATGAAAAATGTACTTGAAAATCAGCACAACTTGAAATATTTGGCTGAGAAGCAAACGTCTGTGGTGGAAGCAACGCTTAATGTGCTGAAAAAGACCACGGATGAAATAAATGGACAGTTTAAAGAGCTGAATGAGAAGGTGCAAAACATAAGTCAGATGCTGAACACTGACTATTCCCTCTTCAAAAAGGCGATGGACTTCTTCGCGGTAGCCGATCAACTTAGCAGCTTGTTTACTGAAGTGGAACATATTCAAGCCAGGGTAATTGGCTTATTAATTGACATCAACCATGGAAAAGTAAATCCAAATTTAGTACGGCCAAACCAGTTGCAGGCAGAGGTGATGAAAATAAAGGATCAGCTACCTAAAGGACTAAGGTTGCCTGGTGAGAAGGACAATGTGTTGCAGGCAATATACAAGGTGATGACGGCGCATGGTCTGCTGGTGGAAGAAAAATTAGTGATTGACGTGCAGATTCCCTTGGTAGAAAAATCATCAGCAGAAATATTCCGCGTCGTACCACTGCCGATGGTGAGAAACGGAACCGCAATGGTAGCAGCTTTAAGACAGCAGTTCCTGGCCTACAACTATGAAATGGATGCTTATCATCTACTGTCGCAGTCATTGATGAACCAATGTCAGCTAACTGGTGAAGATGAATTTCTTTGCAGAGGCAACTGGGCCTGGGAAGACGCCAACGATCATTCATGTGAGCTAGCAGCGCTTAAGCCAACAAGTAAATATGGCTGCCAGTTTTTGAAGACTCAGAACAGGAATTTTTGGATTGAGCTGAAGACAAGAGGGTCATGGTTGTTTAAAACTAAAGATCAAGTTTCGGCCCATATTCTATGTGCTGAGCGCACTAAAGGAGTATTTGAATTACCAGGCCTAGGTATCATCACTCTCCAGCCTGGGTGTACTGCTAGGATTGGACGAACCGTATTAACTGCGTCACAAGAAGCAAAAACTGAGATGTCCTATAATTCCACATCATATATCTTGAGAGAGGTGAAGGACATAGCGATGGTGGACGAGCTAAACTACAATAAAATCGATCATTCGTCAACGATTCAAGGATTGGAGGAAGAAATTAAAATGATGAAGGCGAATCCGATCCACCTTAAGGAGCTATCATGGCATCACATCAGTGGTCATATTTCACTAATCTTAATAATATTATTTTTAAGTTATGTAATCTATAAGTATTTAACAAGAGAAAGTAACATAGTTGTTGTTCGTCCTCGGGATGTTTAGATTTTAACATATATATTTGAATTACAGTCCATTTTGCTGAATTTTTACAGTTTATAAGTAGAGCTATTTCATAATTAGTTTTGGCCGCCCGCAGAATGTTTAGATTTCTAAACATGGGATATTAGTTGATGTGTGTCATGGAAATGTTTTAGCCTTGAGAACGAATAGATAAGATACTTTCCATTTTTTGTTTATTTTCATGAGGAACCCTCGTGTTTCCGTATTCCCTCAGTTTAGCTGCACCAAGGCAACCAAAAACCCCACACGAGCTGCTAAGTCAGCGCATTGGACACCTTATTCTAGACACCTTATTCATTTGGTTGCACCCAAACCAACTACTTACAACCATTCATGGGAAACCTTCATGCTCCCGTATTCCCACAAGTAACACGAGCCGCCTATTCAACACCCCACTACAGGTTAATAGCCCAATATTCTACACGGGCCACTGTGTCAGCAAGAAATGCAATGGCAACGTTGGCAGAGCGACAGCGGCGCAACATAATGTGGTGGCTTAGTTTTAAGTAACAGCATTATTGTAAGCTTAGTTTTTAACTCATACTCAATGAATAAAGTTTAATCCATTCATTAAAAATAATTTATATAAGGATGAGATTTTGAAGAAATAAATGAGTATCAAAAAAGTACTCCGGGATTAAACTCGTTTTATACATACTCCTCATCATGGATCGCATTGGTCGAATTCCCGGTATCTCTTTTTAGGCAAACATATGATAAAAGGAAAGAATTGCTATGATATTGGAGCTATTCGAATTTGAATTGCGCCCTTAATGGGCTCAAGAAGTAAAATAGGGAGATCGGTTTATTTGGGAGCTGTATCAGGCTATAGGCCGATTCAGACCATAATTGACACGTATATTGAAGTTCATGCAAGAGCCAAATTGGATAATAATTGCAATCTCTATATGCTCAAGAAGTCAAGATCGTTTTATATGGCAGCTGTATCAGGTTATGATCCGACTAAAATCATATTTGTTGTTGGAAATCATAACAAAATACCTCTTGCAAAATTTCAGCCAAATGGGATACGAATAGCGCCCTCTAATGAGTCAAGAAATCAAGACCCAAGATCGGTTTATATGGCAGCTATATCAGGTTATGAACCGATTTGAACCATACTTACCACAGTTGTTAGAAATCATTACAGAACACCACATGCATAATTTCAGCCAAATCGTATTAGAATAGCGCCCTCTAGAGGCAGAAGACATCAAGTCCCCGGATCCGTTTATATGACAGCGATATCAGGTTATGGACCGATTTGAACCAAATTTAACACAGTAATTGAAAATCATAACGAAACACCTCATGCAAAATTTCAGCCAAATCGGGTAAGAATTGCGCCCTCTAGTGACTCAAGAAGTCAAGATTCAAGATTGGTTTATATCGCAGCTATATCAGGTTATGGATCGATTTGAACCGTTCTAAGCAAAGTTCTTGGAAATCATAAGAAAACATCACGTGCAAAATTTCAGCCAAATTGCATTAGAATAGCGCCCTCTATAGAGGCAGAAGAAGTCATGCCCCCAGATCGGTTTATATGACAACTATATCAGGTTATGGACAGATTTGAACCAAATTTAATACCGTAGTTGGAAATCATAACAAACATTTTGTGCAAAATTTCAGCCAAATCGGGTAAGAATTGCGCTCTCTAGTGGCTCAAGAAGTCAAGATTCAAGATCGGTTTATATAGCAGCTATATCAGGTTATGGATCGATTTGAACCGTACTAAGCAAAGTTCTTGGAAGTCATAACAAAACACCACGTGCAAAATTTCAACCAAATTGTATTAAAAAAACACCACTTGCATAATTTCAGCCAAAATTGTATTAGAATAGCGCCCTCTATAGAGGCAGAAGAAGTCATTTCCCCAGATCGGTTTATATGACAGCTATGTCAGGTTATGGACCGATTTGAACCAAACTTAACATAGTTAACCAAACACCTCATGCAAAATTTTAGCCAAATCGGGCAAGAATTGCGCCCTCTAGTGACTCAAGAAGTCAAGATCCAAGATTGGTTTAGAGGGCAGCTATATCAAAACATGGACCGATCTGGCCCATTTTCAATCCCAACCGACCTACACTAATAAGAAGTATTCGTGCGAAATTTCAAGCGTCTGGCTTTACTCCTTTGAAAGTTAGCTTGGTTTCGACAGACAGATGGACAGACTGACGGATATGGGCGATCTCCCGATTTGACTTCTTGAGCCTTTACAACCCGCAATTTTCGTCCAGTTTAGCTACAATTTTGCACATAGTGTTTTGTTATGACTTCCAATAACTCCGTCATGTTTCCCCTTCTTTGTATGAATGAAGAATCGGAGGTATAGGGAACTGTACCGGCGTGAGCATTAACAAAATGTTCAGCAGTGGTCGTTGTTGTTGTAGTAGTCTGGTGTTCTATCTTTCGCCTGCTTAATTCTGTTCAGAGTCCAGATCCAGGAACTCTGGGACTATGATGAGGTGCGTCCACAGGGATCTGGGTCTGAGTCGAGTGGGTCTGGCTGGGTAGTTAAACAGGTGACGTGTATGGTGCGGTCCCTGGTTACAATCGGCACATACATCTTGCACGTCGGCATCAATCCTAGCTCTGTGGGAATTGAGGCGGCGGCATCTGCCGCAACGGAATTGAGCCAGAATTACTCTGGTTTGCCGGGGAAGGTCAATTTCTTCAGGTGCAATGGGAGGCAGTCGTTCTCCAAGGACTACATTCATCCGGTAGCCATTTACCGCATCTGCTACCGTGTCTGCATGAATGTTGTTTAGATCTG
Source organism: Stomoxys calcitrans (assembly GCF_963082655.1). Taxonomy (NCBI): domain Eukaryota; kingdom Metazoa; phylum Arthropoda; class Insecta; order Diptera; family Muscidae; genus Stomoxys; species Stomoxys calcitrans. The sequence continues at coordinate 7,991,269 of NC_081556.1, forward strand.
CTTGATATGCCTCTTGATCTCCAAGGACTACATTCACCCGGTAGCCATTTACCGCATCTGCTACCGTGTCTGCATGAATTTTGCTTAGATCTGCTTGATATGCCCCTTGATCTAGGGGTTCTCTCTTGTAGCGCCGAACCTCACGCTCAAGATCATGTAGATCTACCTTAAGGCTTCCGGGCGGTGGATATCTATCCAGAAGATGATGATTTGGATGGTCTCTGCGATAACAGCCCAAAAAATGTTGCTTAGACAGCAAGTCTCCGCACTGGTAGGATCCTTGTCTCCTGATGGAGGTGGTCCACATGAGAACTGAGGAGACAGCCCGTCGCAGTTCGGAGAGCGGCATTCTGACATATCTGAATATTATTCCACTGCGTGTCACAAAGTTGACGAGACCACATTGGCGCTGCATAGCTTGCCAATACCACGGCCAATTGCTTTGTACGTGGTCAACAAGGTTTCTTTGTCTTTACCCCAAATGCTGCCAGCAAGTGACTTGAGGACCTTGTTTCTACTTTTGACTTTATCGCCGATTGCTGTGGCATGTGGGGAGAATGTGTAAGAGCTGGTAAATGTGACGCCAAGTATTTTGGGACTGTCGGGATGGTCGGAATCATTTCTCCATCGACCATCACAGTAAGCTCGGCATTCACCTCACGCGTATATGTAGTGAACAATGCGGCTGAAGATTTGGTGGCAGATATCTTTAGATTTTTTGCAGCGAAATATGAGGCAAGTTCGTTGAGGTAGACGTTCAACCTATCGCAGATGTTTTCAATGGGTGGCGGGCCTGATGCCATGATCGTACAATCGTCCGCATATGATACGATCTCTATGCCGTCTGGAGGGGGAGGTAGAGGTTAAACAGTGCCGGAGATATCACACCGCCTTGGGGAACTCCCTGTTTCGTTCTACGGTGCTTCGACTTCTTAGAGGTTTAACAGTGCCAGAGATATCACACCACCTTGGGGAACTCCCTGTTTCGTTCTACGGTGCTTCGACTTCTTATCCCTAAATTTCACAAATGACTGGCGACCACACAGATAATTCGCGACCCAGCGTTTCAAGCCTGGCTGGAGGGACGTGTTGACGATGTCCTCGAATAATTTGGCATGGCTGACCGTGTCGAATGCCTTCGATAGGTCCAGTGCCACGAGGACCGTCCTATCACATGGCCTGGGCTAATTGAAGCCACGGCAAATGTGTGTGGTGATGGCATGCATAGCTGTTGTTCTGCTGTCCAGTCTACGAAATCCATATTGATGCTCGGCAAATGGAAATTCTCCCAAAAGGTTCGGGAGGAGTAATGCCTCAAGCGTCTTTACCACTGGTGAGAGAAGGGAGATCGGTCTGTACGACTCCCCCAAACTCGGGTCTTTTCCAGGTTTCAGTAGGGGGATCACTCTGCCGATTTTCCAGACCGGGAACCATAGGGGAGTTCAAAGAAAGGTTGAGGACTGTGGTAAGGAACTCAACTTCAGGTGAATCCAGATTCTTTAACATCAATGTAGAGATTCTGTCGGGGCCCAACGCCTTAGATGATTTGGCGTCACGGGTGACATTTGTAACTTCGCCCACGGTAAATTGTAATGGCTGTTCATCGTCTCGGAGACCACGAATGCGGCGAATGGCTCTCCTCCTTGCCCTGTCTCTCTCTGGGGATGCACCATAAATTGACGGTTGAACAACCTGGCGCATCTCTTCCAATCAGTAACGGTTATTTCGCCAAAAATTTACTGAGGTCCTGTCATCCCGTCTACCGGGATTCGAGAGTGACTTAACAGTAGGCCACAATTTGCCTACACCGGTGCCTAAGTTACATTGCTCCAAGTGTTCCTGCCACAGATTCCACTCAGGTTCGTTGACTACCCGGTTTATTTCCAGATTCAGCACGCTGATTCTGGGGTTAGTGGGGTCCATAGCACGAATCCCATCACGCTCGTCTTGGGCCGCACTTAGGGTATTCGACCGGCTGGTATAAAGCGATCGGCTGCTGCCTTAATAATGTCTCGGAATTTCCTCTCGGCCACTAGCACATCAGAGGGGGATGGGAGTTCACTCAAGCGGCGATTGGTATACTCTCTGAAGCCAGCTCAATCGGCCTTCTTATGATTGATAAACGTCCGGCTCTCAGAGATTATGAAGTCGGGTGGTCGGTCGATGGTGAGAATCATGGGGTGGTGGTCTGACCCCAAAGAGATGACGGCTTGCCAGGATACGTCACTCAGGCGATCAGGGGATGCAATGGAGATGTCTGGCGAGCTGCTGCACCTCCTCGTAATCCTAGTGGGGCCATCCTCATTCACCGTGCCAAACATAAAGCTTTCAATCTGCTCTGCCAAAGCTATGCCCCGCTGGTCATTACCTTAGGGGAGAATGCCATGAAGTGTGATGCGCATTAAAGTCCCCATGGAACCAGACGATTATGGCCAGATTGTAACCCACTTTTGTCGGGGTTGTAAGCCTGGCCATTAACTGCTATCCCCATATACTCCATGTAGGGGTCACTAGGGCCATGAGCAGGCGAGATAGGTCTATATAGCACGGAATGGTGTATGACGAAGGCCAATCCCTCACCTCCATTCCTTGAGCGATCCTTACGTAGCACATTGTAGCCGTGACAACTGTGCAAGCTGGGAGGTGTTGGTCAGCTTTGTCTCCTGGATAGCTGCGACCAATATGCTCTTCCGACTCATGAAGTCCACAATCTCATCGATCTTGCCACGGAGTCCGTTGCAGTTTAACTGCAAAAACGATACATTTCCCGGCACTGGCCTGGCAATATTTGGGCTGGGATGCTGCCGTTGCATCAACAGTGTTAGTCCCCTTACATTTGTAAGGTACCCCGCCATGTTAAAACTTTTCGGCATAAAAAAGGAGGCCCATTATCATTGAGCTTAAACTTTAATCGGTATAGGGAGTTATACAGTCGACTTCGCCCAACGTTTGCCTTTGCGTTGAAGTTATATTGCCTGGTAAATATTTTCACATTTTATTCTCATATTTTTTTATTTGAATTTTTAGTTTTAATTTTTCAACATTTAACCACCATGATGTATCGTCGCATTTCATAGGCTCTTTAAAAATGGCCCAAGGATATCATTTATTTTATACTGCAAGTCCTCAGGACGTATTCCGCATCAGTCATTTAGATAAGTAAATACAAACAATTAGTTGAGAAACTGGAAATGTGGATGTCGCTACGAGGTTAAAGACGACTAAAATGCCAAATGTCCTGATGACAAAAAAAAAAAAACACAACAACAACAACTCAACTCATTGCTAATGCCTACACCTAGCTACTAACCATGGGCTCTGCTGACTGCTAGCAGAACCCGAAATGTCATTAAAAATTTAGCCCCAAAACCCCTATGAATCTCTAAGCTAGAAGCTTTCAAATAACTCCCCATTTTTGAATTCGCAGGAATAAAAAACCACTCACACTGAAGACACACACACACACACTCACTCACAACACAGAACCTAAATAAATTTTTACACTTGACATTGACAAATGACAAAGAGACTGGCTGACAGTATTGTTTGCCATATTCTTTATTACACCATAAAATTACAGTGCATAAAGTGTATGGTCTTAAATGAACGTTCATACACTCGTAGATAGTTCATCATTTTAGAAAAATGATTTACGTCTTGCCAACGGAAAGTGGTAAAATGTCATCCATTTGTACCGCCATGAAACCGGAATGGAAGGTATTTTGCCCACAGTGCCCAGGGTGGTGGGGTTGCAAAACGCAGAATGCAGTCGCCTGTTTCTGTTGAGCCCAAGGATTCTAGCCGTCAAGACAACACGAGTTATGCAAACAAAATTAGTGGACAACCTTAACGAGCTTAACGAGATGTATGTAAATGATGACATGGTCAGTATACAGGCAACGCACAGCTTAGATGAGTTGGAAACTTAGAGTTAGGGGTTTTCTTCGCTTTTTTTTGATTCCATAAATGGTTCTTGTATTCTAATGTCATGTGTGTGTGCTGGGATCATGAGGCAAGCTTTCAATGTTAGTCTAGTGATACAGAACTTTAACCATAACACCGACATTTAGCCTGCTTGAAGCTTTTGATTAAAGAAAATTTGAGTAAAAATACGAAAAAAAAATACAGTGGGGGTGAAAAGTATTTACACATGTGTTGAGAAAGGCAATACAATCTTCCGATTAATGAAAGAAGTGTTAAGACACATACGGGAATAATGACACATATATAAGACCTGACGGTAGGAAAGATCTGCTGAAGATTGGGTGAAGCTATAAATAGTAAGAAACGTCAAGAACAACGATTAAAGGAAGGATGGGAAATTTAATAATCAGAGACAAGTAGAAACGCGATAAGTTCGGCCGGGCCGAACTTTGATTACCCACCACCTCGGGTATATATGTAAACCACCTTTCGTCAAAATCCTGTGCAAAATGCATACCTTATGCCCCATAGCAGCTACATCGAAATATATTCCGTTTTGGACCAAATACTTATAAGTACAAGTCATTGTTCAATTGTATATAACAAAATATTGGACTTTTTAGTAGCTATATCTAAAAATAAACAGATCTGAACCATATGCGACACATAAGTCACTGTATCAAATTTCATTGAAATCGGACTATAAATGCACCTTTTAAGGGGCCAAGACTTTAAATCGATATATCGGTCTATATGGCAGCTATATCCAAATCTGAACCGATCTGAGACAAATTGAAGAAGAATCTCGAAGAACCTAACACAACCCACTGTCCCAAATTTCGGCGACATCGGACAATAAATGCGCCTTTTATGGGCCCAAGACCTTTAATCCAGTGATCGGTCTATATGGCAGCTATATCCAAATCTGGACCGATATGGGCCAAATTGAAGAAGGATGTCGAAGGTCCTAACATAACTCACTGTCCAAAATTTCGGCGAAATCGGACACTAAATGCGCCTTTTATGGGCGCAACACCTTAAATCGAGAGATCGTTCCATATGGCAGCTATATATAAATCTGAACCGATCTGGACCAAATTGCAGAGATATGTCGAAGAGGCTAATACACGGTCCCAAATTTTGGCGACATCGTATAATAAATAAGTCATTTATGGACCCATAACCTTACATCAAGAGATCGGTCTATATGGCAACTATATTCAAATCTGGACCGGTCTGAGCTCAATCGAAGAAGGATGTCGAAGGACCAAATTTCAGCAACATCAGATAATAACTGCGCCTTTAATGGGCCCAAAACCTTAAATCGAGAGATCGATCTATATGGCAGCTATATCCAAATCTGGATCGATCGGGACAAAATTGAAGATGGATGTCGAAGGGCCTAACGCAAATCACTGTACCAAATTTCTGAAATATCGGATCATAAATGTGGCTTTTATAGGCGTAAGACCTTTAATCGGCGGATCGGTCTATAGGGGGGCTATATCAAGATATAGTTTGACATAGCCCATCTTCGAACTTAACCTGCTTATGGACAAAAAAAGAATCTGTGCAAAGTTTCTTGAAATCACGACGGTAGCGTGATTTCAAGAAACAGACGGACGGACAGAGGGAAGGGCATGGCTAGATCGTCTTAGATTTTTACGCTGTTCAAGAATTTATATACTTTATAGGATCGGAAATGATGATGTCGATGTGTTGCAAACTGAATGACAAAATGAATATACCCCCATCCTTCAATGGTTGGTATAAAAATAATTGAAATTTTCAAAATTACCTATTAATTTTTTAATTGGATCAATTAAAAATTTTGTATGCAAATTTTACATTAAAAGTTTTGTGAAAAGGGCACACTCTCGATTTCGATTAAAGATGGTACACATATGAAAAACACCTCAGAAACAAACCACATCCGGCTATATTTCGCAAAATGCAACGGAAAGTATTGTTTCCCGAATTATAAAAGGAATAGTGGGCTAATTTTGGTTTAGCTACCGACGTAGACTAACAGTAGTTAATTTTTTTTATACCCTACACCATAGTTTGAAGAATAAACTAATTTCGTCATTCGTTTTGTAAAACATCGAAATATTCATCTAAGACCCCATAAAATATATATGTCATGACATTTTAAGTCGACCTAGCCATGTCCGCCCGTCTGTTCGTCCGTCTGTCGAAAGCATCCTAACTTTCAAAGGTTCAAAGCTAGGCTCTTGAAATTTTGCACAAATACTTCTTATCGGTGTAGATCGGTTGGGATTGTAAATGGGCCATATCGGTCCATGTTTTGATATAGCTGCCATATAAACCGATCTTGGGCCTTGAATTCTTGAGCCTTCAGAGGTCGCAATTCCTATCCGATTTGGCTGAAATTTTGCACGACGTGTTTCGCTATGACTTCCAACAACTGTGCAAGGTATGGTCGAAATCGGTCCATAACCTGATATAGCTGCCATATAAACCGATCTTGGGTCTTGACTTCTTTAGCCTCTAGGGGGCGCAATTCTCTTCCAATTTGACTGGAATTTTGCACATAGTGGTTTGTTATCACTTCCAACAACTGTGCGAGATATGTTCCAAATCGGTCCATAACCTGATATAGCTGCCATATAAACTGATCTTGGGTCTTGACTTCTTGAGCCTCTAGGGGGCGCAATTCTCATCCGATTTGGCACAGATTTTTTACAAAGGCTTCTCCATCAACAAGGCTTGAAGGCCATCAACATACGTATGCAATATGGTCTGAATCGATATATAGCTTGACACAGCTCCCATATACACCGATCTCTCGATTTTGCTTCTTGAGCACCGAATCGGACTATAACTTGATAAAGCTCCTCCTCCTCCTCCGTCCATATTCATTACTCTTTGTTTGCCTAAAAAGAGATGCTGCGTCAAGAACTCGTTTATTTGAAACCGTTTTTATTTTCAATTAAAATTTGGATTGGAAAATGGATTGTGATATTTTTTTTTCCGTGCTGGTAGTCCGAGCTCGCATCAAATTCGTCTTCAGGGGCTTACTATTTTTTTTAACGCTAAAACTTTTTTCATCACTGTTTGCTATCACACGAAAGCCCATGCCATAGCCGAGGTACTCTCTATGATGACTTGAGGTATTAAAACGGTTGGTTGGCTAGTTAGTTTTGGGCCATCCATGGTTTATGCCACAAACTTCCCATTTCCTCCACTAGAATCGTGGGCCACATAAATTAAGCTGTTAACAAGTTGTCAACGGTGGTGCCATTATGAGGTAAACTAAACAAATTCTTGGCGACATGACAGTCTCCAGCTGCACTCTTTGCGCATTTGATGGTGTTGCTGGTGCTGCTGGAGTTGCCAAGGTATTTCTCTGCCTAATGGCAAGGCAGTCGGAGTTAATTTTCTATAATTAGAGTTAATAGATTTAATTTGAAAGTGTGGGCAAGGAAGAGGTTATAGTGGCGCTGCAATGCAATTAGTCAATGAATAGATCAAGTGACAAGTTTTTATAAATAACCAGGGATGGACATTTCGAGGTGTACCAACAGAATGACGTTGGTAACATCTCCACCCGCCATTTAATGTTGGAAGATCTATTTGTGTCGTGTTGAAAACATCCAAGGTGTTAGTTAGCCATAGTTCATCGCAGTCGAACTGAAGGCGTTCCTGCTTGTTATTTTCCATGTATTATTAATGAAACTGAAAACTAATGGCTATGAATAGACAAAAACTGTAGTCCATTTGTCCAAAGGCTACGATTAGTACTTTGAATTATTTCTTTGTTTAATTTTCTTACACGAGTATGCCTAAATACTAATTTCCACCTAAGCTCTTCAAAAGTTCGAAATTCCACCATAACTTCAGCCCAGTAATTGTGGCTGGTTCTATTCTTGTAGTTCTTTTTTTAAACAAATTGGCAATTTGGCCTTTGTCATCATCATCAGCATTTTTTTTGGGGGGAAGCTATAATTCCATATCAATCTAAAATTACTATATTGTTCAAAATATTATTCATTTCCCACCCTACCCTACTGAGAAGTCCATTGATTTGCTCATGTATACAAAACATTTTCATACCCTCCACCATAGGATGGGGGTATACTAATTTCGTCATTCTGTTTGTAACTACTCGAAATAATCGTCTGAGACCCCATAAAATATATAAAGGGTGATTTTTTTGAGGTTAGGATTTTCATGCATTAGTATTTGACAGATCACGTGGGATTTCAGACATGGTGTCAAAGAGAAAGATGCTCAGTATGCTTTGACATTTCATCATGAATAGACTTACTAACGAGCAACGCTTGCAAATCATTGAATTTTATTACCAAAATCAGTGTTCTGTTCGAAATGTGTTCATTCACCGTAACGTTGCGTCCAACAGCATCTTTGAAAAAATACGGTCCAATGATTCCACCAGCGTACAAACCACACCAAACAGTGCATTTTTCGGGATGCATGGGCAGTTCTTGAACGGCTTCTGGTTACTCTTCACTCCAAATGCGGCAATTTTGCTTATTTACGTAGCCATTCAACCAGAAATGAGCCTCATCGCTGAACAAAATTTGTCAAAATTTGAACACATTTCGAACCGAACACTGATTTTGGTAATAAAATTCAATGATTTGCAAGCGTTGCTCGTTAGTAAGTCTATTCATGATGAAATGTCAAAGCATACTGAGCATCTTTCTCTTTGACACCATGTCTGAAATCCCACGTGATCTGTCAAATACTAATGCATGAAAATCCTAACCTCAAAAAAATCACCCTTTATATTTTTGATCTTCATGACATTTTATGTCGATCTAGCCATGTCCGTCAGTATGTCCGTCCATCCGTCTGTCCGTCCGTCCGCCGGCCGTCCGTCTGTCTGTCCGTCTGTCTGTCGAAAGCACGCTAACTTTCGAAGGAATTAAGCTAGCCGCTTGAAATTTTGCACAAATACTTCCTATTAGTGTGGGTCGGTTGGGATTGTGAATGGGCCATATCGGTCCATGTTTTGATATAGCTGCCATATAAACCGATCTTGGGTCTTGATTTCTTGAGCCTCTAGAGGGCGCAATTCCTATGCGATTTGGCTGAAATTTTGCACGAAGTGTTTCGCTATGACTTCCAACAACTGTGCTAAGTATGGTTCAAATCGGTTCATAACCTGATATAGCTGCCATATGAACCGATCTTGGATCTATACTTCTTAAGCTACTAGAGGGCGCAATTCTCAAGCAATTTGACTGAAATTTTGCACATAGTGTTTTAATATCACTTCCAACAACTGTGCTAAGTATGGTAAAAATCGGTTCATAACCTGATATAGCTGCCATATAGACCGATCTTGTGTCTTGACTTCTTGAGCCTCTAGAGGGTGCAATTCCTATCCGATTTGGCTGAAATTTTGCATGACGTGTTTTGCTATGACTTCCAACAACTGTGCTAAGTATGGTTCAAATCGGTTCATAACCTGATATAGCTGCCATATAAACCGATCTTGGGTCTTGACTTCTTAAGCCTCTAGAGGGCGTAATTCCTTTCCGATTTGGCTGAAATTTTGCACGACGTGTTTCGCTATGACTTCTAACAACTGTCCTTAGTATGGTTCAAATCAGTCCATAACTTGATATAGCTGCCATATAAACCGATTTTGGGTCTTGACTTCTTGAGCCTCTAGAGGGCGCAATTCTCATCCAATTTGTTTGAAATTTTGCATGAAGTGTTTTGGTACGACTTCCAATAACCGTGCTTAGTATGGTTCAAATCAGTCCATAACTTGATATAGCTGCCATATAAACCGATTTTGGGTCTTGACTTCTTGAGCCTCTAGAGGGCGCAATTCCTATCCGATTTGGCTGAAATTTTGCTCGACGTGTTTTGCTACGACTTCCTACAACTGTGCTAAGTATGGTCCAAATCGGCCCATAATCTGATATAGCTGTCATTTAAACCGATCTTGGGTCTTCACTTCTTGAGCCTCTAGAGGACGCAATTCTCAAGCAATTTGACTGAAATTTTGCACATAGCGTTTTGATATCACTTCCAACAACTGTGCTAAGTATGATTAAAATCGGTTCCTAACCTGATATAGCTGCCATATAGACCGATCTTGGATCTTGACTTCTTGAGCCTCTAGAGGGCGCAATTCCTATCCGATTTGGCTGAAATTTTGCATGATGTGTTTTGATACGACTTCCAACAACTGTGCTAAGTATGGTTCAAATCGGTTCATAACCTTATATAGCTGCCAAATAAACCGATCTGGGATGTTGACTTCTTGGGCCTCTAGAGGTCGCAATTATTATCCGATTTGCCTGAAATTTTGTACGACGGATCCTCTTATGACCATCAACATACATGTTTACTATGGTCTTAATCGGTCTATACCCTATATAAATCGAACTCTCTATTTAACTTCTTGAGCCCCCAAAGGGCGAAATACTTATTAAAATTGGCTGAAATTTTACTCAGGTCTCCAACAAATGCGATGCAAATTTGCCCATGAACATTTCATTAAGAAACAGGGGCAAACTTCTCACATATCAATGAGTGCAGTCCGATTCAAGTTTAAGCTCAATGATAAGGGGCCTCCTTTTTATAGCCGAGTCCGAACGGCGTACCGCAGTGCGACACCTCTTTGGAGAGAAGTTTTACATGGCATAGTACCTCACAAATGTTGCCAGCATTAGGAGGGGAAAACCACCGCTGAAAATTTTTTCTGATGGTTTCGCCAGGATTCGAACTCAGGCGTTCAGCGTCATAGGCGGACATGCTAACCTCTGCGCTACGGTGGCCTCCTCAGGTCTCCAACACCTAACTTTATTGTGGTCCGAACCGAAGCATGTCTTGATATCGCTCTAATAGCAGAGCAAATCTTTTCTTCTATCGACAAATGCGATCCACATTGGAGGGTATATAAGATTCGACCCCGCCGAACTTTGCACGCTTTTACTTGTTTCTCCTTATCCCATAGATCACCTAAGGTACAATCTCTGAATATATGAAGAACTTGATTGCATTTGTGTCACTTGGCATTTAATTGAATTGAACTTTGTATTGATTGTTGCTTTCAGGTCTCCCATACGCACAACCCATACATCGTTGTGACAAATAAAATCCAAAGGCAAGCCAAGGCATCAAACGCCAAGGAGGCGGAGGAGGTGGTTTTGTGGAAGAGACGAGCGAAAGAAAAGTCAATTTAATGCCTAAACCCCAACCATTGAGGCACATCACAGTAAGTAATGAAGAAAAAACAAACGAATACAAAAATATTTGAATGGTCAAATGACTTCACGAAGAAATGCTTTGATGACACATTGGCGCCATATTAGCAATTGACATGCAAATGTCATAAATTTCAAATGAACATAAATTTCATCGAAATCCCTCCAACCGCCAACCAACGGACCCCACATAACCACCAAACTCAATGGGCACGCACGTATGGCAAGACAAGTGACACACTGTCTGTTGGTGGGTGGATGGATGGTTGAATCGTTGCATGAGTTGCAGAGTTATGGCCCCAAAGAAGTCAGTAAGCCTGACACATTTCAACAGCTTTAGAAGTCTTTGATAGACAATGAATGGGCGATTAATCCAGACCTTTCATAAGAAAGTGTCCTTCGATTTATGCTCCAGACCATATAAATAAATTTTTAAGGCTCATAAATTCTAGAAATTGATTAGAAAAATCAAAAAAAAAAACACAAGTGTGAATGAGAAGGAAGTGTTGAAGACTTACCTAAAGTAAATGGAATGATAGGCATTTAGAGTTAGGAGCAGGAAGTGTGTCTATGAATAGGATGATGGCTAGCTGGTAGTGTTATTAGGAAATTGTTAACCTGTAGAATTTTAATATTCATAGAAAATGTCATAGAAATTTGATTTCCCAAAGTTTGAGGCAGTCGGCCGACGTTTAGCGGATGCAACCATTCACAACAATGCAATCTAAATGGTTCAACGTTAAGATACAGAAGACATCTTCCTTCACCTATTTCAGTGGTATCACACTGAACAAAAACATCTAAGTGAGTCTGGGGGCAGACTGCAACTTAAACATAACTTTACCCACTCTGAACTCAACTCCGTCCTTCCTTTTCGAGACCCCTTTACTAAACCCTCCAACCCATGGGGAGCTCTTGATTACTGTTTTTAACATTTGACTACATTTGGACAATATTTTTTTTTTGTTTATTGTTGGGTCATTTCACATTATTAATCAATAAAATGTTCTTAGCTCACCATTTCCACCACCCATGGTGAGGTGTATATGACATTATTATCTCTTTGCAGACTTCTGTGAACTATCATCATTAAGATCTGCGATACGCCATGTAATAAAGAAATACACAGAAGCTCTGGTCGTTCGAAAACATATTTAATAACCGTATTGTAATCACATATTATTATCATTAGACCAAGACCATAATTCCACTATCATAGTAGTAAGCATTTGATTCTAACGTCATGTTTAATTAATGCAGTAGGGACAAATTTGTCCAAATCTAATCTAATTAATGGACAACAGTTGTCATAAGCATTAAAATAGTCATGACAAGGGGATGGGATGGGGGATACCATAAACATGATGGTCTGTTTTCTATATTAATTAATCACTTAAGTGATGGACAAAATCAATAAAACTATGGTAAGTGAGTAATACAGTGTCATAGTCCCCATGTGGCCTTAACTTACTTAGGTGGCCAGAACTAAATCTAGAATTACAAGACCCAAGTCAGTAAATGTATTCAAACACCTAGGTTTTGTGCCATTTCTAACTCCAAGTTTTCAGTTGTTTTCCTGGAATGATTTTCCCCTGCAATATTTTAAGCACTACCCTATCTATTTTTACAAGTCTTCTATAGCAGGATATTAAACAAACTGTTGAAGCGACATTTGTAGGACTCAATTATTTAATTCATCATTGGATCGCAATCACTCACTCACTACGCTGGCTCATATTTGGTAAATGATGGAAAGGAGACTCCTTCTTCTGTAGTTGTTGCATCTTGTCTCTTTTATCGTGGCGTTGCGTTTTTTTTTCAGCAAGATTGTACAAGCAAGCTGGTGTTTATCATATTTTCGCCTCTGTTTTGAATTTGTAGCACAGCTGTTATTCCCTATTCGACTACGGATATTTTAATCTTATTGTGGTTGTGGTTATCAGAGATGGGTTGTGAGTTCAGGAGCGATTATATTGGAGTTTATCTGGTGTCAACGAAAATCAAATGTCAACTTTCCTATAAACTGATCTCACGATGTTATGTATTGCCCCTATAGAGGGCGCAATTTTTTATCCGATTAGCCTCCAGTTTTGTACATTGATTTCTACTACGAGTACCAAGAACAGTATTTGGTATAGTTCTATTTGTATATTGGAGTTTATCTCGTGACGACGAAAATCAAATGTCAACTTTCATATTAACTGATCGCACGATTTTATGTATTGCCCCTACAGAGGGCGCAATTTTCATCCGATTAGCCTCCAGTTTTGTACATTGATTTCTACTACGAGTACCAAGAACTGTATTTGGTATAGTTCTATTTGTATATTGGAGTTTATCTCGTGACCTCGAAAATCAAATCTCAACTTTCATATAAACTGATCTCATGATTTTATGTATTGCCCCTACAGAGGGCGCATTTTTTTATCCGATTAGCCTCCAGTTTTGTTCATTGATTTCTACTACGAGTACCAAGAACAGTATTTAGTATAGTTCTATTTGTATACTGGAGTTTATCTCGTGATGACGAAAATCAAATGTCAACTCTCATATAAACTGATATCACGATTTTATGTATTGCCCCTATAGAGGGCGCAATTTTCATCCGTGTCCAGTTTTGTACATTGATTTCCACTACGAGTACCAAGAACAGTATTTAGTATTATTCTATTTCTATATAGCGTGATGAAGTTCCTCTTCTAAACTGATCTCCCGATTTTACTTCTTAGGCCTATAGAGGGAGCTATTCGTATCCATTGCGCTTGAATTTTGGCACCATGATTTCTGCTGTGACTTCCAACATTTATACCAAGTATGGTTCCATAACCTGATGTATCTCCCAAATATAAACTGATCCTCCAAATTTTTTTTGCTAAGCTGCACCAGGGCTCAATTCTCATCCTTTCTACCTGAAATAATAATCAATGAAAACGTGCTAAGTTCGGCTGGCCCGAATCTTATATACCCTCCACCAAGGATCGCATTTGTCGAGATCTTTTCCCCAAAAAGCTTCGGGTTAACCAAGTTTATTGACGGCAGTTCTCTAAAATGATTCATGTAACAGATGGCAACACTTGGGTTCAATCAATCCAAGACTGTGCCGGTGGCATCAGTTCCTCGCACTTGACTTCAAAGTTCAATTCAGGTATCCGACCAGAAAACTCTTCCCTTCCTTCCAGGTTTCCTATCGTCGCCTCGATGATTATACCCACCACCGACGGATGGGGGTATATTCATTTTGTCGTTCCGTTTGCAACAGATCGAAATATCCATTTCCGACCCTATAAAGTATATATATTCTTGATCAGCGTAAAAATCTAAGACGATCTAGCCATGTCCGTCCGTCTGTCTGTTGAAATCACGCTACAGTCTTTAAAAATAGAGATATTGAGCTGAAATTTTGCACAGATTCTTTTTTTGTCCATAAGCAGGTCGAAGATGGGCTATATCGGACTATATCTTGATATAGCCCCCATATAGACCGATCCGCCGATTTAGGATCTTAGGCCCATAAAAGACACATTTATTATCCGATTTTGTTGAAATTTGGGACAGTGAGTTGTGTTAGGCCCTTCGACATCCTTTGTCAATTTGGCTCAGATCGGTCCAGATTTGGATATAGCTGCCATATAGACCGATCCTCCGGTTTAGGGTCTTAGGCCCACAAAAGCCACATTTATTATCCGATTTTGATGAAATTCGGGGCAGTGAGTTGTCTTAGGCCCTTTGACATGTTTCTTTAATTTGGTCGAGATCGGTTCAGATTTAGATATAGCTGCCATATAGACCGATCCTCCGGTTTAGGGTCTTAGGCCCACAAAAGCCACATTTATTATCCGATTTTGATGAAATTCGGGGCAGTGAATTGTGTAAGGCCCATCGACATCCTTCGTTAATTTGGCTCTGATCGGTCCAGATTTGGATATAGCTGCCATATAGATCGATCCTCCGATTTATGGTGTAAGGCCCATAATAGCCACATTCATTATCCGATTTTGCTGAAATTTGGGACAGAGAGATGTGTTAGGCCCTTTGACACATTTCTTCAATTTGGTCCAGATCGGTTCAAATTTGGATATAGCTGCCATATAGACCGATTTCTTGATTTATGGTTTTGGGCCTATAAAATGCTCATTTATTGCCCGATGTCCCCGAAATTTGGAACAGTGAGTTAAGTTAAGCCCCTTGATATACTTCTGCAATATCGCACAGATCGGTCCAGATTTGGATATAGCTGCCATATAGACCGATATCTAGGTTTTAGGTTTTGGGGCCATAAAAGACGCATTTATTGTCCGATGTCGCTGAAATTTGAGACAGTGAGTATGGTTAGACTCTTCGACGTCCTTCTTAAATTTTGCCCAGATCGGTCCAGATTTGAATATAGCTGCCATATAGACCGATCTCTGGATTTAAGGTTTAGGGCCCATAAAAAAAGGCATTTATTGTCCGATTTCGCCGAAATTTGGGACAGTGCTTTGTGTTAGGCTCTTCGACATGTTTATGCAACTTGGCCCAAATCGGTCCAGATTTGGATATAGCTGCCATGTAGACCGATATCTCGATTTAAAGTCTTGGCCCCATAAAAGGCGCATTTATAATCCGATTTCACTGAAATTTGACACAGTGACTTATGTTCGGCTTTTCGACATGCCTGTGGTATATAGTTCAGATCGGTATGAGGTATATGAGTATAAGGTATGAAATTTTCACCGAATTTTGATGAAAGGTGGTTTACATATATACCCGAGGTGGTGGGTATCCAAAGTTCGGCCCGGCCGAACTTAACGCCTTTTTACTTGTTCTGCGATGGTATGAGCTGCTCCCATCCTCAATCCATTCTCCCATCGCCTTAAGTCTCATAGCCTCAGTGGCTGCCTCACACCTAATCTGTATGTCAATGTGTGGGATATCTAGGATATCTAGAATATTCTTCAGTGCCCTAGTGGGCGTGGTCCTCATCGCTACGCCTATGCCAAGACAACATGTTATCTGAACCTGTTGCATGGTTCTAATGTTGCACTTTTTCTCCATATCAGTGCACCAAACTACTGAGGCGTAAGTAAGTATTGGTCAATCACGCTCCTGTAGAGCCAGTGGACTATCCTAGGATTCAGGCCCCATTTCGAGCCTGCGACCTGCTACATAGTGCCCAACATCTGTGAGCCTTCTCAGTACGCTTCTGACACTTCCAATTCAGTTTCCTGTCCAAGATCACACCTAAGTATTTGACCTTGTCAGATATCGAAATCGTCTAATTGAGGAAACGTGGTGCGTTAAATTGGCCCACCTTCGTCTTCCTCGTGAACAGGCATATTTCAATCTTCGCTGGGTTAACATTGAAACCTCTTGGTCTAGCCCAGTCATATGCCATATGCAAGACCCTTTCGGCCCTTCTGCATAGCTCGTTCGGATCCTTACTCCCTAGAAGTATTAAAACACCAACTGCATAGCAGACGGGTTCAAATGCCCCCTCAGTCAGCATCCATAATAAGTCATTTATGTTGGTCACCCATAGGTGTGAAGATAAAATGCCCCCCTGTGGCGTGCCCTGTGCCACTTTCTCCCTTATGGGACAGAAAATTTATCCACCTGTTCCTTAGCATATGGGTTATTCAGTCTCTAAGGACCGGGTCCACCCGGTAGTGGTCTAAGGATGGGATCAGTGTGTCGGTCCGCACATTGTTAAAAGCCCCCTCGATGTCAATGCATACCGCCAGTGTGTACGTTTTGTCATCGAAGGAAGGTAGGCGTAAGTAAGTATTGGTCTAATCACGCTCCTATCGACCCAGTGGACTATCTTCGGATTCAGTTGAAAGTCTAAACAGAACACTACATGCAAAATTTCAGCCAAATCGGACAAAAATTGCGGATTGTAAGGCTCAAGAAGTCAAATCGGGAGATCGGTTTATATGGCAGCTATATCAGGTTATAGAACGATTTGGACCGCTTGGATGGTCCAAAATTTTGCATCAGGTGTTTTGGAGTTTTGCACAAATACTTCTTATTACTATTGGTCGGTTGGGATTGTAAATGGGCCATATTAGTTCATGTTTTGATATATCTGTCATATAAACCTATCTGGGATCTTGAGGTCTTGAGCCACTAGAGTGCAGAATTATTTATGTTATTGGGAAGAAATTTTGCATCAGGTGTTTTTTTTTATGATTTCCAAAAACTGTGCTTAGTATGGTTGTAAACAGACTATAACCTGATATAGCTGTCATATAAACCGATCTGGGGTCTTGACTTCTTGAGCCTCTAGAGGGCGCAATTCTTATCCAATTTGGCTGAAATTTTGCACGAGGTGTTTTGTTATGACTTCTAACAACTGTGCTAAGTATGGGTGAAATCGCTCCATAACCTGATATAGCTGTCATATATATCGATCTGGGGTCTTGACTTCTCGAGCCTCTGCAAGGCGCAATTCCTATCCGATTGGGCTGAAATTTTGCATGACGTGTTTTGCTTTGACTTTCAACAACTGTGCTAAGTATGGTTCAAATTGGTTCACTTGATATAGTGATATAGTGATATAGCTTGATATAGCTGCCATATAAATTGAACTGGGGTCTTGACTTCTTGAGCCTCTAGAGGGCGCAATTCCTACCCGATTTGTCTGAAATTTGGCACGACGTGTTCTGTTATGACTTCCAACAACTGTGCCAAATATGGTTCCAATCCGTTCGCGACTTAATATAGCCATCATATAAACCGATCTGGGATCTTGACTTCTTGAGCCTCTAGAGGGCGCAATTTTTATCCGATTTGTCTGAAATTTTGTAAAACAATTCTTCCATGAACTTTAACATCAGTGTCAAATATGGTCTAAATCGATCGATCCGATCGCCCTATTTCACTTCTTAGTTCAGATTTGGATATAGCTCCCATATATATATCCGTCCGAGTTGCAGTAATACTGCAATCAAAAGGTCATTTGTTAACCCATTTTCTCGAAATTTGGCAGGAAGGATTTTCTTATGACTCCCGACATTACAGGTGAATTTCATAGAAATCGGTTCAGATTTGGATTTAGCTCCCATATATATTTTCGTCCGATTTACAGTAATAATGCCATAAAATGGTCATTTGTGAACTCATTTTCTCGAAATTTGTCTGGAAGGATTTTCCTATGACTCCCGACATTACAGGTGAATTTCATGGAAATCGGTTCAGATTTGGATATAGCTCTCATATATATGTTCGTCCGATTTGCAGTAAAAATGCAATAAAATGGTCATTTGTAACCCGATTCTCTCGAAAGTTGGCAGGAAGAATTTCCTAGTGACTATCGATATTACTGATGAATTTCACGGAAATCGGTTTAAATTTAGATATAGCTCTCATTTATGTATATCGCCCGATTTTCACTACTAGAGCCACTGCAAGCGCATTTATTGAGCAATTTTAACAAAATTTTGTACAAAGCTTTCCTCGACGACTTCCACAATGTCTATAAAGTTTGCTTGAAATCGGTTCAGATTTAGACTTAGCTCTCATATATATATTCTCGTCCGATTTGCAGTAATAATGCAATCAAGTGGTATTTTGTTAATCGATTCTCTCGAAATATGGCAGAAAGGATTTTCTCTTGCTTCTCGACATTATAGATGAGTTTCATAGAAATCGGTACAGATTTAGATATAGTTGTCATATATGTATATCTCACGATTTTCACTTCTAGAGCCGCTGCAAGAGCATTTTTTGACCAATCTTGCCAAAATTTTGCACAACGCTTTGCTCGACGTGTACCACATTATGAAATTTTGGGTAATTTGCAATAATGTTGTCATTTTTGAGCCTTAGTTATTACGGTAATTAACCCATCTGAAAACATCCGTCGAAGTCCA
The DNA here is from genome assembly GCF_963082655.1 of Stomoxys calcitrans. NCBI lineage: Eukaryota > Metazoa > Arthropoda > Insecta > Diptera > Muscidae > Stomoxys > Stomoxys calcitrans. The sequence goes on from NC_081556.1 coordinate 8,010,254, forward strand.
TCAAAATTGGTTCAGAATTAGATATAGCTCCCACTTTGTACCTATGGGGTAGGTGTAGGGTATTATAAAGTCGGCACTGCCCGACTTTTCCTTTACTGGTTTTAACCTTTGTTTTCCTAAAAAGAGATACCGGGTTAAGAACTCGACAAATGCGATCCATGGTGGAAGGTATATAAGATTCGGCCCGGCCAAACTTAGCAGGTTTTTTAAATTTTAATAAATTTTTAATTGAAAATTTTTTATCAATTTTTTCCTGTGTTTCTTCCCTAGCCCAAAAATATGTCTTTGCTCAATATGAAATTGGCAAGAACACACAGACGTGATTTTGAGTCGATCCTTGTACTTATCCCTGGGTCTATCTCTCTTTTCATCTCACCCACAATTCTCATTCGCTCTCGAGCCCAATCAAATATTTTTTTTCCTGATAACCAAAGCAAAGTGCTGTTGGATAATATCCCCACATTTCAGAATTTTTACCTTTAATTGTAGAATGCTCTGTTCAATGGAAACCTCATTATTTCACCAAAAACACACATTAATGTCAACTTAGATAGGTGGCATGGTATGTGTTTGCAGATTGTACTGAGATAGCCATGCTATTTTGGTTGGTAATGCTGTTTAGCAAAGCATCCAAAAAATTCCAGCATCCATCACAGCCTTAGGCATTAGCAGGCCATATACCAAACTATGTTATCTCCCCCCACCCCTCCCCATCCTTCGCCGCCACCATTGCAACATTCGTGGAAAACGCATAAAATAAATGCTACCCCAAAAATCAGCAAAGCGAAACAATTGCATTAGCTATTGATGTTGCGTGCCTTTCATGCTGTTCCACACCATTCCTGCCACCGTTTCGATATTTGTTTGTGCTGCTGCTGCTGCTCGTGTTGGCCTCAACTGACGGTTTGTTAAAATTTATAGCCCATATGCAATTATTGCAATGGAAAAATATGCCACAAAACCCTAGACAAACACATGGCCACATGGCCCCATCGATCGACAGCCGTGTGACACGCGCAACATGCATTGCCATCAATTGTAACATACTGCGGATGCAGATGCGCCCCAAACACTCAGCTGACCACAGAGCAATATACACTCTCGCCTGCCGCCACCACAGTCCACCCCACCCCCACCTCAACCCTAACGACAATGTGACAAAGTTATCCATATGGCCTATTTCATGGTTATGCAGCGCTTAAAGGCTTTTGGGTCATAATGGGTGGACGAGTGGAGGGGGTGGGTGGTCTTAGTTTTGTGTACTATTTCGTTGGACCCTAGCAAGAAGGCTATTGACGACAACACCTAAATACATTTTGCCATGTCCCTAGCACGTTTCATGGTTTCAAACATTAAATTGGCGCAGGGCCAACACCTTCAAATCTCAAAATTCAGAGGTGAAGTCATAAATGCGGACAGCACAGTAGCGCTGAAATTTTAGAGGGATTTTAAAGAAGTTGTAAAGGAACAAAAAACCACAGCTATATCAGAATATGATCCGAAGTAAACCTTTTAGCTCAGGGATGTAAGGAAACCTACTGTTTAAAATTTCATCGCAATCGAAAGAAAATTGGTTCCAAATCCATTATGGATTTGTATTATGATCTGCTGTATTTGTTATACTCTGTGACTTAGAATTTCTTGTTGTGTTTTCTTGTACCCGGCAGCCATTTGTGTGTTGTTCTAATGATTTTTGTCATTGGACATACCATAATTTTTGTATCGAAAGTGTAAAATTTGTCACTTTCCGAGTTTTCCATCCGCATTCGTCGAAGCTAATCCATATTCTGATACTTTTTGATCAGTATTATGATCTGCTGTATTTGTTATACTCTGTGACTTAGAATTTCTTTTTGTGTTTTCTTGTACCCGGCAGCCATTTGTGTGTTGTTCTAATGATTTTTGTCATTGGACATACCATCATTTTTGTACCGAAAGTCTAAAATTTGTCACTTTTCGAGTTTACCATCCGCATTCGTCGAAGCTGTTCCATATTCTGATACTTTTTGATCAGTAAAAACAATTAAAATGGTATAAAGTTCGGCCGGGCCGAACTTTGAATACCCACCAGCTCGGGTATATATGTAAACCCCCTTTCGTCACAATCCGATGAAAATTGGATAACTTATGCATCCAAATTCGGCAAGGATATTGAGTGGTCTAATAAATATAAGTCACTGTTGAACTTCGTATTTAAAATTTCAACAAAATCGTGTAATAAATAAAGCTTTAATGAGCTTCAGACCCTTAACCGGCATATTGGTCTATATGACAGCTATATCTAAATACAGTCCGATCTGATCCATATTTGGGTCAGATATCGGGAGGCATAAAACTACTAACTGTTTCAAATTTCAGCGAAATCGGATAAAAAATAAAGCTTTTATGGCCTTCAGACCCATTACCGTGAGATCGGTCTATATGGCAGCTAAGTCTAAATATAGTCCGATCTGAACCATATTTAGGTCAGTTGTCGGGAAGCCTTAACCTACCCACTGTTTCAAATTTCAGCGAAATCGGGTAATAAATAAAGCTTTTATGGGCTTCAGACCCTTTATCGGCAGATCGGTATATATAGCAGCTATATCTAAATATAGTCCGATCTGATCCATATTTGGGTCCTATGTTGGGAGGTATAAAACTACTCACTTTTTCAAATTTCATCGAAATGGATTAAAAAATAAAGCTTGTATGGGCTTCAGACCCTTAATCGCGAGATCGGTCTGTATGGCAGCTATATGTAATTATAATCCGATCTGAACCATATTTAGATCAGATGTCAGCAGGCTTAAAATGACCCACTTTTTAAAATTTCAGCGAAATCGGGTAATAAATAAAGCTTTTATGGGCTTAAGACCCTTTATCGTCAGATCGGTCTATATAGCAGCTATATCCAAATATGATCCGATTTGTCCCGTTCAAGAACTTAACCGGCGTCTTTCAAAAATACGTATCTATGCCAAATTTCAACTCACTATCTCAATTTTTGAAAGCCGTAGAGTTATTACAACAGACGGACGGACAGACACCCGGACATGGTTAAATCGTCTTAGAATTTTACGACGATCCGAAACATATATACTTTGTAGGGTCGGAGATTGATATTTTGATGTGTTGCAAACGGAATGATTAATTGAATATACCCCCTATCGTACGGTGGGGGGTATAAAATAGAGAAAATGTAAATGTGTCTATACTAGCGACGAGCACACAATAGCAATTATTTGCTAGCCCATGGGTCTGCTTGGGATCATTGTCTTTTGTACGTACAAAGTAATTAGTATTTTCGCTATACACTCAAATACTCACCTCTTCTCTCTAGTAGGAGAGACACAAGAGAGTAATTATTGGTCCAGCATACAAATAGTCGTTTGCGGCTATCGAAGTACTTTTGCAATTAAACAGTTTTTTGTTTTACAACAAAAGTGAGGTCCTTTTAACCGTAGACGAAGATGCTAAAGGGTTTCCAATTAACAAAATTAGCTACGTTCAATAATACTACGTTTATGGTAAACGTTTTATACATTAAAGCAAAACGTTACACGGTTACAATAAAAGCAAAACTTACTGATAAAAGTATTTTCTTTGTAGTAAAAATTTCCCACAGGTTTTCAGGTTTCCAAACGGCGTGCCGCAGGGCGACACCACTTTAAGGAGAAGTTTTTACTTGGCAAAGTACCTCTCAAATGTCGGAAACATTAGGAGGTGATAACCACTGCTGAAAATTTTTCTGATGTTCCTACCACGATTCGAACCCAGGTGGTACGCGTCGCGGGCGGACTTGCTAACCTCTGCGCTACTGTGGCCTTCAATGGGCGAGAGAAGTATCCCCCGTTCCTAAATGGAATGTTCAGGGGAAATTTAGTTAGTTAGTAGATACCACAGGAACAAGAGAAGGAAGATGCCTATAATCATTCAGATCGCTTTAAAAAACCCAATAACTTGCAAATGTTTACATCCGCTAAACCAGATAAGTTCTCGGAGAAATGAGGACCTAAAGTGGAACTTCTTCTGACTGCCAGTGGTGGACGAACATACTGCAGATGTTCTATAGTCTCTTCTTCCTCGACGTACTCACAGTCTCTGCAGAAGACGATACTTTCAATCTTACCGATCAGACAGTGAGCTGTCTTGGCGGACGCAACGACTGAGACGTCTGTTCTAGCCAGCGACAGCAAAGCGGTAGACTTCTTTAAGTCTAGAGTCCTAATTTTGCCCATGAACATCCCACTAAGGAACAGGGGCAAACTTCTGACATATCAATGTGTGCAGTGCGATTCAATTTTAAGCTCATCGATAAGGGGCCTCCTTTTTATAGCCGCAGAGCGCCACCTCTTTGGATAGAATTTTTACATGGCACAGTACCTCACAAATGTTTCCAGCATTAGGAGGGGATAAGACCAGATTAGGCCACATAATTATGTTGCGATCATCTGTCATTTGTTGACCTTTGGGACTGATCCCTCACAAATGTTTCCAGCATTAGGAGGGGATAAGTCCAGATTAGGCCACATAATTTTGTTGCGATCATCTGTCATTCGTTGACCTTTGGGACTGATCCGGAAGACTTAGCTTTCATATGGCTAGAGCTTACTTGTCGCTTAATATTGTGGATGAGACTGCGGTCATATTCTCTCTCTCTCTCTCTAGACGCTCGTAAAAAATATTTTCGGTCTGTTCGTCCTTGTCTTCCTTCGGGGCATGGACGCTATTAAGGCTGATTTTGAAAAATGTGCCCTTATGCGGGTAGTGGCTAGCCTCTCAATCGCTGTAGTAAACCATGGAACAAGGGGTTTTAGTCAACGTTTAACCACAAAGCCACAGCCAAATTCATGCTTGGTACCAGGGCAGCTGTAATAAAGAGCATCACCGTTAGGTGTGTTTGAAACGTCTTTCCCAAACCATTGAACTTCCTGTAGAGCGGTTATATCGGCCCTGTACCTTTCAAGTGCATCCGTCAGGGCATATTCTGCACCTTCTCTGTAAAGATGCCGGACATTTCAAGTGCAGATACGCAAATCATGGTCCTTTAAACGTTTTTGGGGGTCTTCAACATTGGGGGATCTGTTTGAAAACTTATTTTCTTATTTTTCAAAAAACTTTTTTCGAGCGACAGACTACTAACCAGAAGCCTCAACCAAAGATTTTATAGTTCTATGGGTGAACTTGAGGTACATTTTAGCTCACTGCCTGTGGCAGATGTTAAGAATGGCTACCCCAGGTGACAAAATGGGAAGGTTTGTTTCCACAATTGAAATGATGAAAGACAAAGATAAGGCGGGAACCGTTCGTTGGTATCCAGCAACCCCAAGTCACCGAAGATGCAAGCTAAATCTGAACCCAATTATTTCCAAAATGAAAAAGTTCGTTCTTGGGCCCAAAAAATGGTTCGAGCAAAATTTTACTATAAACGGACAAGATAAGCGAATTTTACATTGATCACAAGGAGACAAAAACAGCCGAATGTGCCAATTTCGGATCAGAAAGTAATTCAAACTCAATTGGCATGCTTAGCAATGGATATAGCACTTTTCCTCCACAGCTGTACTGTAGCGTACAACAATTTGCAGTTATACCATTTTGAAATTAAGCCACTGTTTCACACCTCGACTTGACCACAACCACAAGCAGAATTAATCACATTGGCTTTTCAAAATTTCTTATTAAACTTTCAATTCAACTCTTTGTTCTGCAATGCCCAAACAAAACCTTCAACCAACGTTGTAAGTGTGACCTGGTGTATTTATGTTTTTTTTTTTTCCCCGACAGACATCTTGTCAACATGAGGTGTTGGCTTTAAAAGTGACCACAAAAAAAAAAACGTCATTTGTTTTGAGTTTGTATTTGAACAGGACCAGGACTAGGACCATGACCACCATTATTGGCTGACTCAGGTACTAGGATGACGCTTATAGGCCACAAACTGAATATCATTTGTTGTAACAGCGTTTTATCGCTATTCATACAGCAGGGTTTCTTTTTTTTGTTTTGTTTTGTTTCCACTCTCTTGTGGTTGTTGTAATCGCTTGTAGTATTTGTTGTTTGTTTGTTATGAGAGTGCGTTTGTATCATGCATGTAGCATGTATTGCAACTGCAACATTTTACATTTAGACTAACAACCAATCGACCATACCATACATTCCTGGCCATACTGTCAATATTTGCTTGCCTCTATTGTTGGCATAGTGTAGACGGGAGGGACACAACAGCGCGAAAGGCAAACAGAAAAATAAAACCGCCAAACCCTACAATGAAAACGAAACAGCAACATAACATTGCGTTCTGTTACAAAAACGCACTCAACAATGGCAGGAGCAAATTACATTTGACGATAACACTGAACATGGAAATAGGAAGCGAACAAAAACTAAACTAAACAAAACAAACAAACAAAAAAAAAACAAAAATCCTTCGCATAGAAATGAAAACAATGCAAATGGAATGAAATGATTGAACAAGCGTTAAGACTTGGTTATGCTGGCAAACCTTGTACAACAAGGGGGGCCAGAAAAAAAAACTTTACATCACGTTTATTATCAAACTCCCAACTCTAAGTCAGTTTCTCTTTCTCAATAAATGTTATGTTTTCTCCCTACCCCACTTATGCCCTCCTACTAGTTAAACTATAAAATAGAAGCTCTTACTCTTTTTCCCTAATTCTCTCTCTCACATATACTCCCCCAACATCCCCACCTCCCCCTTGAAACCATAGAATGCACCTCACTAGCCATCAAAACAGTTGCTCTCATCTCTCTTTATCTTTCAATCTCTCTCTCTCTCTCTCTGTATACTTTCAGTTTATTTTACTTTTAGTACTGATCGTTGGTGCTTCATTTGTTATTGTTTCTAAGCCAATTATTGCATAGTGAAATTACATACAACTCTAAACAAACATACGTATAATCTAATAGAAAATTTTAAAGTTTTTAATGAAAAGTAATCTCGTGGCATACAATAAGAGTTAAAATTTATAAACGGCAAATTTCCATAACTTTGCCCATTTTGCATTTATTTTATGTGTGGTGAGTTAAAAATCTTTTGAAGGGCAATAGTGGTGAATTACAGTTGTACATGAACATTCATTACTCTGATGAGGTGAGGTGAGTAAAGGGGATTCGTTTAATTTGGGTAGTGTGCCAAAGTGAAGGTAAGTTATTAAAGGCATTCCTTAGGGATGAGTGTCGAAGGGTGTTCGGTGGCTATTTATAGATTAAATAAAATCAGTTAAAATGGCAATTATTATTCTAATAAATATTGAAAAAGGTGAGATCAAATTCCTCAATTCATTTCCTAGGATCCTCTTTATATAGCCAAGTTGAAACTTCTACCCAAAGAGGTGTCGCACTGCGTCATGTCGTTCGCACTTGGCTATAAAAAGGAGGCCCCATCTCATTGATATTAAAATAAGAATCGGACAGCACCCCAATCCCTTAGTGGAATGTTTATGGGCAAATTTGAATTTTTTGCATATTTACCAAAATCTTTTGTGACGGAAAGTTCAAACAAACTATTCCTTTTACCTGTTTAGTTTATTATTGCGAATATCCTGGACACTATCCTGAGTCTTTCTGAAAAAATCTGCTCTTAAAAGCATAACCTTTATTTTCAACAAAGACTTTGCGTGCCTTGGTATTCCCACATGCGATTATCCCTTCCATGGCGTAGGCTAGGAAACCTATGCACACTGTTACACTCAAACGAAATGCAAAGGCAATTAGAAAATAGACCTTAGAAAAAGAGAAATACATACCGGAATGCATTCATCCATTGAGGCGACTTCTGTGGCAACGATATTGTGTGAATACATTCAATTCCATTTAAACGAAAAAAAAAAAACGATGTCTGAAAAGTTGAAGCGTCATCTCTTCTGCCTCCTTTGCGAAATTGTAATTGTGCGTAAAATACGGAGGTCACGTTTGTCATGATATTTGGTGTTATAAGCAAATGGAATGGTTTGCGGAGTGGCAGTTTTTATTTTTGTGTTTGTCTACTCCATGTGTGCCTCCAATTGTTTCCTCTGCTTGAAGCATTTGCAAATAACAGCAAAACAAAACAAATTGGATAGTAAACAATAGCAGAGTTCACTCGAAAGAGTTTCTTTAATAACCCCATACTGGATTATTTGCCAAGCAATTGTTCGTTTGGCTTTCCAATATATGTTTAGATGGCCTTTTAACTTTTTAGCTACTCCCCGGGCACGGTTAATAAAAATTTATTGACGCTTGCGATGCGAATCGCTTGGCAGATTGCAATGGATGATGTGACGAATTGCTGGTGCTGCTGCTGTTGTAGCATAGCCAAATGTCCGACCATTGGCTTAGTTTAATGTAGGAAGTTTAGTCTGGCTGGCGATTGGGAAACAGCATACAAAATGGGAAAATTTTTATATTTTAATGTGAAAAAAGCATAATTATGGTAATTGTAATTGTATGCCAACCGCTAGACGGTGCAATTTTAAGTTATGGTGTACAAAAGTCAATATTTTAGTGGTACTTTATTTTCAAATTCCATCCATCCCTTTAATGGGAAAATAATCGATGGCGCTTATCAAGCTATTAGACGAACGAATTTAAACACATGGTAGATACACTTAAAAAAAACTGAAATTATGTAAGAGCCTATGGCCTTAAATTAAGAGAAGGGCCTATCTGGCAGCTATATCCAAGTATAAGCCAATCTCTTCCATTCTAAGCAATGGTGTCGAGAGGTCTAATATAAGCCATTGCTCCAAATTTCAACGAATCAGTATCGACATGTGATCCGATCTAAACCATACTCTACACAGGTGTCGAGAAATCAACTAAACATTGATGTTGCAAACTTCAACGATATCGGGTAAAAAATTCGGTTTCTATGGGCTCAAGGCCCCTAAGTGGAAAATCGGCCTATAAGTCATTTGGATATACCAAATATGATCCGATATCGGCCATACTCGACACAGCTAATAAAAATTACTGTTCCAAATTTCAGCGAAATCGGATAAAAAATTCACTTACTTTGGGCTCAAGACCCCAAATCAGTAGATCGGTCTGTATGGCAGCTTTATCTAAATAAGGTCCGATATAAGTCATATTCATTGAAGATGTCGAGCGATTAATTGCATCTCATTCGCTCAAATTTCAACGAAATTTAACAATGAATGCGGATAAAAACCCCAACTGAGCAGATCGTTCTTTATGACAGATATACTTAGGTTAGGTTTGGTTGAAAAGAGGATGGTGTGAAGCCAGTGATCGGCTTGTTGTGCATTCTAAAAACTATAAAAAGCAACCACAAAAAGAAAATTTTAAGTTCCGGAATTCCGTGCTACTTGCAAAATCCTTAATTTTTTTCAATACCTCTCTCCTAAGTTGGTTCATGTCTGGTATTGTGTCGCCACCTAAGTGCCGGTATCTGTTAGACGTAAAAGCTGGAAATGCTCAAACGTCTCATCATATTCCCCACATTCCCTACACATGCTATCACTTGCCACAGCGATTTTACATAAGTGAGCTCGTAGTCCTATGTGTCCCGTTATGATACCAATAGCTATACTGACCTCCTTCTTGCTTCCTTTCAGTAATAGCCTCGTCTTCTCACAATCTGGATCCCCCCATAGGATTTTCGCTGTTCCACAACGTTGCATGCGCATTCATCGCCCCCTACCTTAACTCGCACTGCGTCGATCCGAAAGGCTTCGGGTTTACCAAGTTTATTGACGGCAGTCCTCTGGCCTTCACCGCCAAATTGTCTGCCCCTTTCATTTCCCCTTACTCCTCTTATGGCCCGTCACCCAAACGATGCGGATTTTGCCATTTTCAGAGAAGGCATTAATCTCCTTCGTACACTGCAAGACTGTTCGTAACTTTAACGTCCTGGATGTTATTGCCCTTATGGCAATTTTACTGTCGGTAAAGATGTTCACACTCGACGTCCTCGCGTTACCACCACACCACTTCACGCATTCCGTGATCGCCCGGATCTTCGCCTGCAGAACCGTATTATGGTCAGGCGGTCTAAAACAGATCTCAGTCCCTGGGTTCTCAATGTAAACCCCCATGCCCACTCTGTCCTCTAGCTTTGATCCATCCGTGTAACATGATCTTCCAGATGACAATACTAGGGTTCCGTCAATCCAAGACTGTGCCGATGGCAGCAGTGCCTCGCACTCGACCTCTTGGTTCACTTGAGGTATCCGACCGGAAACCTATTCCTATCCTTCTAGCAGTGGCTGTCTTACACTTAATCTGTGTGTGAATGGGTAGGATATCTAAAATAGTCTCCAGTGCCCTAGTGGGCGTGGTTCTCATCACTCCGCCTATGCCAAGACAACATGTTCTCTGAACCTGTTGTATGGTCCTTACAATCAAAAAATTACTTCCCAGATGCTCAAGAACATTTTCACTGAAGATCCTCTCTTCACGCATTTCCTATGGTCTATAACATAAATGTTTATATTCTTAGCATTCATTAAAAACGGCTTTCAGATAGAACGATCGTCTTAATTCATTATATGTTTCTACTGTTAATTTCATCTGCAAAATTCCTTATAACAGTTGAATTCTACTTACAGATTTCTGGTAATCTTTACATTACTCACAATTAAAACAAATACAACACACCCATACATTGACAAATGTCTCTAAGCAGCAAGTTAACTGCATATGTTGCTCTCTCTCATCCTCTCTTTTTCACGTTTATTCCGCGTTGTTCTTCATACTGGTCGGTGTCGTTTGTGTTTATTGCTTTTCCAATAAAGTTTTTTGCCATTAAAAGTGTACGGTTTGAATTAACACATGTTGCAATCGATTGGCAATCATTTATTTTATTAGAAACTTCAAAAATATTGCAACGATTGAGCGATTATAAAGTGTAAACAAGTGTTAAAACATTTATGCAAAATAAACATGACATTGCCAAATTTGCATTTTGTTAATCGTGGTGTGTTTCGCATTGTTATTATTCATCATGCTCTCAAGAGAGATCGTGGTGTAAAAAAGATGTAAACAAAGAACCAAAAAAAGTTAATGGTGAGTAATGTTGCTCTTTTTATTTGTTTTTCGTTAGTTCGTGAAAGTGCTATAGGGTGGTTGAGATTTGTTGGTGGGTTCTAAGTGGGGGATAGGAATACAGGTACTTATGCATGTATGCAACATATCTATAAATGTGAAGGCACTGCAGATTAACATTGAAGTATGGTGCAAATGTATAATTGAGACTTTCTTTTATGTTGAGCATTGTTTTAGAGCGTTGGAAAATTTCAATTCTTCACACAAATTCCACATAAAGAACGCGGAAAAGTTAAAAGATATTAAACTTTGACGCTTGAAAGCAAGCATCATTCCACACATGAATTGGTGTTTTAGTCGTCAAAATTTGTATTTTTTGCTGGCAAATGATATGTGTTTATGTTTAGTGATTATAATGTGTAAAAAAGTGTTCAAACATTTATGCAAAATAAACATGACATTGCCAAATTTGTATTTTGTTAATCGTGGTGTGTTTCGCATTGTTACTATTCTTCTCAAGGGTGATCGTGGTGGTAAAAAGATGTAAACAAAGAACCAAAAAAAGTTAATGGTAAGTAATGTTGCTCTTTTTATTTGTTTTTCGTTAGTTCGTGAAAGTGCTATAGGATGTTGAGATTTGTTGGTGGGTTCTAAGTGGGGGATAGGAATGCAGGTAATTATGCTTATATGTAACATATGTATAAATGTGAAGGCACTGCAGATTAACATTGAAATATCGTGAACATGTATGGTGGGGAAATTTTTAGCCTCTGTTGCTGTTTACTTATTAAGCTGTTGAAATACTTTCGCATGTAAAAATGAGTGACTGTTTTAATATTGTTTATGGGTAAATTGAAGAGTGCTACGAAGAAGTTAACAAATATGATTGAATTGGTATATGAAACTTTAGGATTTGATAAACTATAGGTCTCTTCGCATACTTTCCCGTAAAATTTTGCCCATCAAAATTTGTAGGAAAGTAAGCTCAACATTTACTCTCTTTTGCTATTTATTTGAATTAAACAGCTAGTATTCGTAAAACAGCTGGTCGATTCGTGTTTTGTTACACTATCAAACATCTTCAGTTTAATCTATAATTTAACCATGAATCGCCTTACAAACGAATAACGCTTGCAAATTATTAAATTTTGTTATCAAAATGCGTGCTCTGTTAAGAAAGTCCAACCCCCTTCTTCTTTTATTTTATGTTCAGTTTAAATTTTGACTCAATGGGTACATAAATAGGCAGAATTGTCGATTTTGGTGTGAAGATCAGCAAGAAGCATTGCTTGAGCCACCAACGCATTTAGAAAAAATCACAGTTTGGTGCGGTTATGGGCTGGTGGCATCATTGGACCCGTGCGATAATATTCAACTTTGTTTTGAACAAAATTCAAGAGCTTGACTTGCATGACATGTGGTCACTATAAAAGAAGACCGATAGGGACAGCAAACGACGCCATATTTTTTGCCACTCTTTTGACATTTCTCCTCCGTAAGGTTTGCCATTTCATGGTGGAAATATTTGCGAGCCAACAGCGAGTCGAAATTAAAATTTACTACCGAAATTCGGAGTCAGCTGAACGTTAAGAGCCCTACGTCCAATTTAGCAATGAGGCTCATTTTTAGCTGAATGGCTTCGTCAATAAGCAAAATATGCGTTATGGGTCAGACAGCAATACACACGTACTCCATGAGTCATGATGACATCCCGAAAAAATTACGGTTTTGCGCGTTTTATGGACCATAGGCGTCATTAGGCCGTACATCTTCCATGATGATCAAGAACGGCATGTTACTCTGAATGGAAATCGCTACCGTTTAATGATAACAGAATAGTTTTGGCCCCAGTTGGATGATATGGCCTCGAAGGACATGTGGTTCCAACAGGACTGCGCCACAAGCCACACAGCGATTGTCACAATCTATTTATTGAAAACCAAGTTTGGAGATCGTATTATCTCACGAAGACCGTTAGACTATTTCCTGTGGGGCTACGTCAAGTCTATGGTCTCTGCCAACAAGCCAGAGATGATTAATTAATTTCGTTCGAATTTCGAACCCAAAATTGCAGCAGTATCGGTCGATTTATGCTTGAAAACCCTTGAGATTTGGGTTCACCGTCTGGACTTCTGCAAGCGTGCCCGTGGTGGCCATTCAAAAGAAATCGAGTCTCGACATGATCTCCATAATAATATATTGGAAAAATGCAACATAACTTACAACATAATCTAAATTTTCAATAATAACATTTTATTGGGCTCTGGCTTAACTGATGGTTGGATTAATCTTGGATTATTATTGGTTAAAAATTTTAAAAACAGAATTTTCTTTTTCTTATAAACATAATAATTTTTTTATGTCTATTTCTATTCAAAAAAAAAGTAGTTATTGCATTGTTTTCATTTGACTCATTCGCCTTGTTCTAATTCTTTCTGCTTTCAGATTTCTGACATTTACCACAAAAAAAGAACAACAAATACATCATACCTTTGCTTCGCCAAATGTCTTAAGCAGCAAGTAAACTGCATATGTATAATGCTCTCTCACCTTCTCTTCAGCATTTCCTTAGTTCGCGATTTTCTTCATACGGATCGGTTGTCGTACGTGTTAATTGCAATTCCAATAAAGTGTTTTCCTATTAAAAGTGTTCGGTTTGATTAAGAATTTATGTTTATTGATTGCTAAACAAATAATGCATTGGAAAATTAAAAAAAAATGGATTGAACTACAATAGTATTTAAAATGATTAAAAAAGTGTTAAAAGATTTTTGTAAAATTTTCATGGCATTGCGGAGTGTGCATTTATTAACTTTGTTCGTGGTGTGTTTCGGATCGGTATTATTCGTGTTGTTTCGCGTCCGTCGTTTTCGTGGAGTTTCGCGGTGTTGTTCGGTAATTCGTGGTGCTCTCAAGAGATATGGTGTTGGTGTTATAGATGTAAGCAGCAGCAAAAGAAGAATTCTAATGTGGTGAGTTATGATTTTTTATTACCTTGTTCTTTGTTATTGTATGTAGTTGATGCGAGTGTGCCAGGGGTATTGATTTGTTTTGATAAATTTTTACTAGGGTATGGGAATATGAACACATATGTATGTACATACAAATGTAAAGACACTGTATAATAACATTAAGCTATGGTGAAAATGTAAAGTTTTGCAGTGGTGATATGTTGAGCCTTTTTTAGTAGTGTTAGTTGAAATTGATAAGTAAATGGCTGAAATCCAGTGCAGAGGCTATGGGTTAGGATTTTAAAACTAAGGTTGCAATCTACAGAGTAGCTAACACAACGTATTACCAAGTTTACACTGACATATCTGTCAATCTATATAGGACAACCCACTTTATTGTTTAGAAACCACCAAAAGCATTTGCTTCTCAGTTTATTTAAAAAGAATATTATTTGTAGTGCAGTTCAAGCGTTATAGTGTGATTGCGTTATATTTGGTTGGAAAACCATAACCGGCCATTGCTGACAAATTTAGACACCTAAAAGTGAACAAAATGTTTGCTTATAGCGCCATAAACTGTCATAATGATACTGGTAAAGTTGCTAAAGGCAATGGTGGCAGTTCTTAAAAAAAAAACTGCAACAACACCTGAATGGTTCCGCGAGTAATGTTTCGATTTCAAAGATGTTAAAGAGTTGCTATAAAGTGCATGTGCATGTAAGAGTGCATGAAACTATCATATCATTATCATTGAGCTTAAAGTTGAATCGGACTGCACTCATTGATATGTGAGAAGTACAGCATATGGCGAGAGACGTACTCGTCACATACGTAAAGCACCTTTCTATCCTGACCCGAAAAAAACCCTACTAAAAAAATTGAAAACTCGGCACAAATTTCAGTTAAAATTTTATCTAATTAGATATAATTTGATCCAATTATATATAATGGCAGACCATATCAATTTCTACTCGGAAACATCAATAAGAAGTATAAGTGCAAAATTTCTATCAGATATCTTTTCCATAGACATGACTTGATCCACATAATACATCAATACTATGAAGATAATGAATACTTTATGGATTCGTAGGTTAATATTTCGAGGTGTTACAAACGGAATGACTAGATTAGTATGTGCGCATCCTACGTTGGCTATCAGTTTATCAGTGGTGAAAGCTCAACTAATTGTGGTGTAGAGAATGCGACGCCTTCCGAACGTCAATGAAGACTAGGTGAAGAGTAGACCACCATTCTATCTATTGTTCCATAATAATGTGAAGAATGCTGAGTTGTCTATGCAAAACTTTGTAAATCATGCCGTATCCACTAAGGTGATAGCTCTATAGTTCTTAAATTCTATAAGATTCCCATTTAATATAGGGATATTGAACTGCAGAAAGATGAATGAAAAACTGAATTTAAATTTTATCTTTACCTTACAAAAATCAATTTTCAAAAATAAAATCTTTCAACAGAATAACAGTTGCCAAAATAGAATTATTGGAAATTTTCTGAATTAATTGCCAAATGAGGATGTTATCATTAACTGAAAACAAATTAGCATATTTTCTTATGCGAAATCTCTCTTTATTTCATATTAATTTGCAATTTGTAAGTCTGCTTGCAAATTTCTTTAAATTTCATAATGGCAAGCAAACAAAAAAAGGCACCAAAAAAATCTTTAAAATTTTTCGTCTGAAATTCATGTTTAATCAGCTCTTAACGCCTGCAGAAATATTTGCAAAAAAAAAACTCTCATGGCTTTCACTGACTTTTTCGCGTGTTTAACTTATGGGTTTGCAAAGAGTTCAAAACGGGGCACGGGACAAAATATGAGCTCAAGTGTTGAGGACATGAACTTATTTTAAGCATATGGAAGTACTTGAAAAACACATGTAAATCTGTGTAAAGATGTGCTTTTGTTCTTATGTGTGAATGTTTGTATGTGTGTGTGTGTGACAATAATAACAAGAGTAATTTAACACCATTGCCAACACGCCAATAAAGAGAAGAGAAACAAAAAGCATCGTAGCCATAGGCGGCAGCCCAGTAAATTCATATATTTTTTATACGCCATATATTTTTTCAGTACGTATTCTGTTTTTATTTTTTATTGTCGTTTTATCAACTTGACATTTTGCATATTAAGTCGCATTTTTTTGAAGATATTTGTGGGTCTCTGGCCCTCGGGCAAATAAATATATTTTCGGGATACTTATAACGGAATAAGGGGGCGAAAAAAAAGGCAGGGCAATATGGACCTTAGAGGACGCTATATATCACGAGGAAGATGAAAATGAGTCAATTTGGCATACCACGTTTCCTCTAAAGAACGATTTCCATATGTGAAAAGGTCTAACTAAATTGGTAGTGTCACATTTAGGAGGGTACCGAGAAGGCTCACAGGTGTTGGGCACTATGTAGACGGGCCGTTGGTTTGATGGTTTCCCCCTGGCTCTACAGGAGCGTGGTTAGACCAATACTTACTTACGACTCAGTAGTATGGTGGACTGTGATGGAGAAAAAGTGCAATGTAAGGATAATACAACAGATTCAGAGAACATGTATTCGACCCATAGACGTACAGATTAAGTGTGAGGCAGCCACTGTAGCTATGAGACTTATGGCGATGGGAGAATGAATACAAGATAGCAGAAGGTCATACCTTCGCGGTATAATCGATGCGACGACGCGAAACTAGGAAGGAAGAGAAGAGGTTTCCGATCGCATATCGTCTAAGGTATGTGGTCGAGTGTGAAGCACTGCTGCCATCGCCAAAGTCTTGGATTGACAGAACCCCGGCATTGCCATCTGGGAGATCATGCTACACAGATGGACAAAAGCTAGAGGACAGCGTAAGCCTGGGGTCTACACTGAGAACTGTTTTCGACTTCCTGACCATAATCGGTCCTGCAGGCGGAAAAAGTTGGTGTTAAGTCGAGTGTGAAGATCTTTACAGACACTAAACTGGTCACGAAGGCAATAACAACCAGGACGATAAGGTCACAAACTGCCTTGCAGTGCAAGAAAGAGATTACCACCTTCTCTGAGAATAGCTCGATTCGCATTGATGGGTGCAGTGCCATAAGGAAGGGAAGGGGGAATGAAAGAGCAAATGATTTGGCAGTGAAGGCCAAAGAACTGTCGTTCCGAAGCCTTTCGGCGACGTAGTCCGAGTTAAGGGCTACGAACGCGGGCTGCGAACGCTCATGTAGCACTGTGGAACAGCTAAACGGTCGGTAGGTCGACGAAAATGCTATGATGAGATTTGGATCATGAAAATACGAGGCTATTACTGAAAGGATTCATAACGAGACACATAGGACTACGACCCTACTTGTGAAAAATCGGTGTGTCAGGTGATAGCGTTTGTAGAGCATATGGGGCAAATGATGGGATGTTGGAGCATTTCCTATGTAATTGCCCGACTTTTGCGGTTAACAGACATCAGCACTTAGGTGGGGATACAATACCAGACATGGACCAACTTTAAGGCGTGTTATGGAGAACAATTGGGAATTTTGTAAGTAGCACGAGAGTCCTGACTCAGATTTTTTTTATTTTTATACCCACCACCATAGGATGGGGGTATACGTATCTAGTCATTCTGTTTGCAACACCTCGAAATATTGATCTAGGACCCCTAAAGTATTCTTGATCGTCTCGACATTCTGAGTCGGCCTTGTCATGTTCGTCCGCCCGTCTTTCAAAATCAAGAGAGCGGTCGAACGCGTAAAGCTATCCGCTTGAAATTTTGCACAGATACATAGATTTTTGTAGATCGTCGGGGATTGCAAATGGGCCATATCGGTTTAGATTTGGATATAGCTCCCATATAAACGATCTCTCGATTTGACTTCCTGAGCCCCTGGGAGCCACAATTTTCATCCGATGTGGTTAAAATTTTGCTCATAGTGTTCTGTTATGACTTCCAACAACTGTGTCAAGTACGGTTCAAATCGGTCTATAACCTGATATAGCTTTCATATAAACCGATCTCCCGATTTGACTTCCTGAGCCCCTGGGAGCCGCAGTTTTCATCCAATTTGGCTGAAATTTTGCTCAGAGTGTTCTGTTATAGCTTCCAACAACTGTGTCAAGTACGGTTCAAATCGGTCTATAACCTGATATAGCCCCCATATAAACCGATCTCCGGATTTGACTTCTTGAGCCTTGGAAGCCGCAGTTTTCACCCAATTTGGCTGAAATTTTGCTCATAGCGTTCTGTTATGACTCTTAACAACTAAGCCAAGTACGATCCAAATCGGTCTATAACCTGATATAGCTCCCCATATAAACCGATCTTCCGATTTTACTTCTTGAGCCCCTGGGAGCCACAATTTTCATCCGATGCGGTTAAAATTTTGCACATGGTGTTTTGATATGACTTCCAACAACTGTGTCAAGTACGGTTCAAATCAGTCTATAACCTGATATAGCCCCCATATAAACCGATCTCCCGATTTGACTTCTTGAGCCCTTGGAAGCCGCAGTTTTCATCCAATTTGGCTGAAAATTTTCTCATAGTGTTCTGTTATGACTCTTAACAACTGAGCCAAGTACGGTCCAAATCGGTCTATAACCTGATATAGCTCCCCATATAAACCGATCTCCCGATTTTACTTCTTGAGCCCTTGGAAGCCTCAGTTCTTATCCGATGTGGCTGAAATTTTGCACATAGTGTTCTGTAATGACTTCCAACAACTGTGCCGAGTACGGCTTAAATCGGTCTATAACCAGATATAGCTTCCATATTTTAGCAGAAGCCATGGTGGTGGGTTCCCAAGATTTGGCTCGGCCGAACTTAGCACTCCAGAATGGTGGTATACTAATTTCGTAATTCTGTTTGTAACTCTTCCAAATATTCGTCTAGACCCCATAAATTTTATATATTGGGTTGCCCAAAAAGTAATTGTGGATTTTTTAAAAGAAAGTAAATGCATTTTTAATAAAATTTAGAATAAACTTTAATCAAATATAATTTTTTAAACTTTTTTTCTAAAGCAAGCTAAAAGTAACAGCTGATAACTGACAGAAGAAAGAATGCAATTACAGAGTCAGAAGCTGTGAAAAAATTTGTCAACGCCGACTATATGAAAAATCCGCAATTACTTTTTGGGCAACCCAATATTTTTGATCTTTATGACATTTAAAGTCGATCTAGCGATGTCCGTCCGTCCTTCTGTCTGTCGAAAGCACGCTGGCTTTCGAAGCCAGCCGCTTAAAATTTTGCAAAAATACTTTTTATTAGTGTAAGTCGGTTAGGATTGTAAATGGGCCATATCGGCCCTTATTTTGATATAGCTGCCATATAAACCGATTTTCGGTCTTGACTTATTAAGCCACTAGAGGGCGCAGTTCCTATCAGATTTGGCTGAAATTTCTCTTGAACTTGAACCGATTTGAGATCTTAACTTCTTCAGTCTCTAAGTTCGCAATTATTATCCGATTTAGCTGAAGTTTTGTACAACGGCTTCTGCCATGACCTTCAACATACTTGTCAAATATGGTCTGAATCGGTCTTAAGCCTGACAAAGCTCCCCTAAAAACTGTTCTCCCTATTTTACTTCTTGAGCCCCTAAAGGGCGCAATTCTTATTTGATTTGGCTGAAATTTTTCACAGTGACTTCTTCTATGGCCTGCAACATTCACTTCAATGACGTTCCGATTTGGACCATGACTTGATATAGTTTCAACAGCATAGCAATCCCTTTCTTTTATCCGGGATAAGAACTCGACAAATGCGATCTATGGTGGAGGGTATATAAGATTCGGCCCGGCCGTACTTAGCACGCTTTTATTTGGTAGTATGTAGAGCGCACGACAAGCCGATTACTGGCTTGGGCGTATGGCATGAGGCCGATTAATATCAGCAACCTCTTTCAACCTAACCTAAACTTAGGGCCATTGAAACTTGAATCCATATTTTAATGTTTTGTACTCTACTTCTAAAATCTCCACAATTTAGTGCCATCTTGTCATGATCGTGGTGTTTAGAAGTTTGGATGACCTCCAATTGAAACACCATATTGCCATTATATAGCCTTTCCTACAAATCTAAAAGCGGACGTTGTTAGGGGAATGGCTACCTCAAACACATACCATTTTTTCATCATTACAGAGTAATTCTTCACTGAGAGCTTTCAAGGTAACCGGGTGCATCGGTGTTGAGTCTTTACGGACAAACAAACGAAAATAAATTGATTATTTCACAAAATAGAGTTAAGAGCCCACCACTTAACCTTTAACTGGTGGTAAATTCTGCATTTTTGTTTAACAACTCTCTTCTTTCTCAGTTTTGCGTGCCAGGGTATTTTCTGACCAATGTGTTTTTGTCGCTGTACATGTGGCAACATGTGCGGTGTAGTGCATGTAACAAATTTTGCCCATGAACATTCCACTAAGGAACAGGGGCAAACTTCTCACATCAAATCAATGAGTGCACTCCGATTCAAGTTTTAAGCTCAATGATAAGGGGCCTCCTTTTTATAGCCGAGTCCGAACGGCGTGCCGCAGAGCGACACCTCTTTGGAGAGAAGTTTTACATGGCATAGTACCTTACAAATTTTGCCAGCATTAGGAGGGGAAAACCACCGCTGACATTTTTTTCTGATGGTTTCGCCAGGATTCGAACCCAGGCCTTCAGCGTCATAGGCGGACATGCTAACCTCTGCGCCACGGTGGTGCAGTGCATGGTGTAGTGTAGTCCACTTGCTTATAAATGACCTAACCTATTATGCCCTCCTTGTTCCGTAGTGTGCTACTCCACTGCAAGAAAAAAAAAGTTGTATGCCAATAAAAAAAGCCCTTGTGTAAAATGTACCCCGATGAGTAAATATTGAAATTAGCATTTTTTCAGCTTATTTGCACACACAAATATGAAAGAAGCCATCAAAACCCGGGAGTACGAATAAACGTTCGTTTTATTGATGGCTTGAAAACGAAATCAACTGAAATGAGATAAAAAAAAAATGGTACAACAGCGCTAGGCTGATTTACAGAAGTGGTAATCAAAAGTGATTGGATTGAAAAACGCTTATATGTCATTCACGTACTGGAATTTAATCAATTCAATTTTCGTTATATCTTTGTATGGGACCCACTCTCTCTCTCTCCTCTTCATAAAGTCACTTACAAATTGGATGGGGTCATTGACTTTTGTAAATGGGAAAAATATGAGCAAATGGTGATTTTGCGATTTCTTTATGGGATTTTTTGCTTTTTTCCTCGATTATGGAAGCTCAGAGGTTAGCATGTCCGCCTTTGAAGCTGAACGCCATATAAACCGATGCCTGGGTTCGAATCCTGGCGAGAACATCAAAAGAAATTTTCAGGTTGTCGATATTTGTGAGGTGTGCGGAAGGAGATGACGCATTCGCGCAAGCCATTCGGAGGAGGTCCTTTATCATTGAAATGGACAGCACTCTTTGGTGTGTGAAAAGTTTACCCCTATTCTTTAATGCAATTTTCATTGGAAAATTTGCATTTACATGGGATAGGAGGTGTTTTTAGCCTATCGTAGTGGCCGTCTGAGGGGGCCACCATAGCGCAGAGGTTCGCATGTCCGCCTATGACGCTGAACGCCTGGGTTCGAAACCTGGCGAGACCATCAAAAAAAAATTAATCCGCGATGGTTTTCCCCTCCTAATGCTGGCAACATTTGTGAGGTACTATGCCAATGTAAAACTTCTCTCCAAAGAGTTGTCGCACTGCCGCCCACCGTTCGGACTCGGCTATAAAAAGTAGGCCCCTTATCATTGAGATTAAACTTGAATCGGACTACACTCATTGATATGTGAGAAGTTTGCCCCATTTCCTTAGTGGAATGTTCATGGACAAAATTTGCATTTTTAGTGGCCGTCTGAAGTCCCCAGTAGCGACAAAGCAAAGCCTCTTGTGGATATTGAAACAATAAATCCCACACTGTTAATCCAAACTCGCTACAAACTAAGCTTCGAGGACGCTTGGCAAAAGGTAGAACAAAAGTTGATATTTGAGAATTTTAGAATTTTTTTTTCTTCAAACAAAGGGTGATTTTTTGCTATTATCTTTTTGGAAACACTGGTTTAAACAGCTCACGCATGTTTCACTGTTAAACATCTTCAGTTTGGTCTATAATTTAAGCATAAATAGTCTTACAAACGAACAACGCTTGCAAATTATAGAATTTTTTTCTATCAAAATGCGTTCCTTGTTAAGAAATTTCATCGCCCTTATTTTTCATTTCGAAGCTCATTTTTGGCTCAATGTGTACGTAAATAAGCAGAATTGTCGATTTTGGAGTGAATATCAGCCAGAAGCATTGCAAAAGCTACCAAAGCCTCCAGAAAAAGTCACAGTTTTGTGCGGTTTATGGGCGGGTGGCATCATTGGACCATACTTCTTCAAAGATGATGCGAATCGCAACGTAACTGTGAATGATGAGCACTATCGTGAGATGAAATACTACAAGTTTTTGAAGGAGAAAAATTTGTTTATTACTTGATTTCGCTGAAATTTAATGCGATAGGGGTGTTTTAGGCCTCTCGGCATTCGACTCAAATATGGTTCAGAGCGGATAATATTTAGATATAGCTGTCATATATGCCGATATTGGGTCGGAAGCTCATAAAAGTTGCATTTAATACCCGATTTCGCTGAAACTTGAAACTGTGAATTGTTTTAAGCCTCCCGACTTCCGGCCTAAGAATATATTTCGGATCGGACTACATTAAGATATAGCTGTCATATAGATCGATCTGCCGATAAAGGGTCTGAAGCCCATAATAGCTTTATTTATAACCCGATTTCGCTGAAATGTGAATCGGTGGGTTGTTTTAAGCCTGCTGGCATCTGACTCAAATATGGTTCAGATCGGACTATATTTCGATATAGCTGTCATTAGATCGATCTGCCGATTTAGGGTCTGAAGCCCATATAAGCTTTATTTATTACCCGATTCCGCTGAAATTTGACTCAGTGAATTGTTTTAAGCCTCCCGACATCTGGCCTAAATATAGTTCAGATCGGACTATATTTAGATATAGCTGTCATATAGACCGATCTGCCGATAAAAGGTCTGAAGTCCATAAAAGCTCTATTTATTACCCGATTTCGCTGAAATGTGAATCGGTGGGTTGTTTTAAGCCTGCTGGCATCTGACTCAAATATGGTTCAGATCGGACTATATTTCGATATAGCTTTGATAAAGACCGATCTGCCGATTAAGGGTCTGAAGCCCATAAAGGCTTTACATATGACCCGATTTCGCTGAAATGTGAATCGGTGAGTTGTTTTAAGCCTCCCGCCATCTTACCAAAATATTGTTCAGATCGGACTATATTTCGATATAGCTGCCATATAGACCGATTTGCCGGTTAAGGGTCTGAAGCTTATAAAAGTTTTATTTATTACCCGATTTCGCTGAAATGTGAATCGGTGAGTTATTTTAAGCCTCCCGCCATCTTACCAAAATATTGTTCAGATCGGACTATATTCGATATAACTGTCATATAGACCGATTTGCCGGTTAAGGGTCTGAAGCCCATAAAAGTGTTATTTTATTACCCGATTACGCTGAAATTTGAAACAGTGAGTTGATAAAAGCCTACCGATATACGACTCAAATATGGTTCAGATCGGTCTATATTCAGATATAGCTGTCATATAGACCGACGAAGGGTCTTAAGCCCATAAAAGCTGCATTTATTACCCGATTTCGTTGGAATTTTACACAGTGACTTATTTTAAGTCTAAACTTAAATATGGTACAGATCAGACTCTATTTAGATGTAGCTGCCATATAAACCGATCTTCTAATTAAGGGTTTTGATCCCATAAAAAGCCGATGTGTTGCCCAAATTGCGCTGAAACTGTGACTTGTTTAAGTGTTATCGGGACCTGAATCAAATGTGATGCAGGCCAGCCCCCATTTGCATATTACTATGAATGTGGTAGTTGGTTTGTTATAAAAGAGTATGGTCAATTTATCCACGGTGGTGGATATCGAAAGTTCACCACGGCCTTACTCAACACACTTTTTACTTGTTTTTATTGCCAAAACTCATTGAATTCTTTTAAACAGTGTAACCTTGATTACAAAGCTTAAATCTTTTTATTTTCCCCCAAAAGTGTTTTTGTTAACATGTCCGCAGGTCCTTTAACGTTGTAGCCTGAGTTTCTACCAAATTAAATGCACGAAATAAAAACCCTTTATATGCTCTAAATTTTTTTGTTTATGTCTTGCCCTCCCCCACCCGCCCGAATTGATTGATTGACTTCCTGGTGCCTTATAAAACGACTATGAAATGAAATCGTAACCATGTTGTTTACAATACATTTTGGACATTTAATGTTTCATATTTGCAAATAAATTCTCTTGATTTCAATGAAACATTCATCACCTGCTTATGCAGCCTTACCACCCTCCCTTCCTCGCTCTGGACGAATCATGCAATAATCCTATAAAAAAAGAGTTGGCCGAAAAACAAAACGACCTCTTAAGAAATACAAAAAAATACCTTTTGTTTGGTTTAGTATTCAGTTTTTGTTGATGTTGTTGTTGTTTTTTTGATTGTTTTTTCTTTAGCAAGAAATAAATAAAAGTGTACTTGAAAATATGAAATAAAACAACGAAAAACATTTGCAACACTTGGCCTCGTACAACCTGAGGGTTATTTCTTTTTAACTGCAAACTGAATGTCCCCAAATGGAAAAGGGGTTGCTGAAATCATGTAAAATTTATACATGGTCATTTTCCTCATAGGACAAGAAATATCTCATAGTAATAACAAAGAAGTAAAAGCGTGCTAAGTTCAGCCTGATCGAATCTTGAGAAATATCGTTCAGATTCACATTCAGTTTGACTTCCAACAACTGTGCCAAGTATGGCCTAAATCTGTCTATAACCTGATATAGCCGCCATATAAACCGATCCTGGGTCTTAACTTATCTTTCGGTTTATAACCTGATAAGAAAGCTGCCAAATAGACCGATCTGGGATCTTGACTTCTTGAATCACTAGAGGGCGCAATTACTATCCATTTTGGCTGAAATTTTGCATGAAATGTTTTGGTTCGACTGGCAACAACTGTAACAATCATGGTCCAAATCGAGTCATCACTTCATATAGTTCCCATATAAACCGATTTCTGATGTTTAATTTTTGAGCCGCTAGAGGGCGCAATTTAGCATTAAGTGTTTTGTTCTAATAACTGCGCCAAGTATGGTTTAAATTGATTTGTAACCTGATATAGCTCCCATATAAACCGATTTCGTATCTTCGATTTCTTGAGCCGCTAGAGGGCGCAAGCATTATCCGATTTGGCTGAAATTTTGCATGAATTGTTTTGTTACAATAACTAACAACTGCGCAAAGTATGGTTTACATCGGTTCATAACCTGATGCAGATCCCATATAAACCTTTCTCGGATCTTGACTTCGTGAGCCTATAGAGAGCGCAACTATTTTCCGATTTGATTAAAATTTTATATGAAGTGGTTTGACTATCAAGAACCAATGTGGCTAAAAGTTTGTATGGAGTGGATTGTTTTGACTTCCAAACAACTGTGCCAAGTATGGTCTAAATCGGTTTACAACCTTATATAGCTCCCATATAAACCGATCTCCCGATTGTATATCTTGAGCCTCTGTAGGGATCAATTCTTATCCGATTTGGCTGAAATCATGCACAAAGACTTTTTGTATGACCTTTAACATACGTGTTAAATATGATGTATAACCTGACATAGATGACCATCAAGAACTCTGCCTAGTGTGGTTCAAATCAGTTCATAGCCTGATATAGCTCCCATATAAACCGATTTCGGATTTTGACTTCTTGAGCCTCTAGAGGGTGCAATTATCATTTGATTTGGCTGAAATTTTGCATAAAGAGTTTTGGTTTGACTATCAACAACTGTACCAAGCAGGGTCCAAATTGTTGCATGAGCGGATATAGTTCAGGAATTTCGTGCTACTTACAAAATCCTTAACGGTTTTCCTTGTGACGTCCTTAAGTTGGTTTCAGATCTGTTATTGTGTTCCAACAAAGTGTCGGTGTCTATTAGCAGCGTAAGCCGGGCATTGTCATAGGAAATAAGTCATCATCTTCTCCATATGCACTTCACATGCTGTAATTTGCCTCACCGATTACCCATAAGTGAGCTCGTAGTCCTATGTGTCTCGTTATAATACCGAAAGCTTAACTGGCCTCTTTCTTACTGCCTTTCAGTAATAGCTTCGTCTTCTCACGATCCGAATCCCCCGCTTGGATTTTCGTTGTCCTACCAACCGTTTCACGGCAGTACTCTAGCCTTCACTGCCAAATCGTCTGTTCTCTCATTCTCATTTACTTTGAGTAATAGCCTCGTCTTCTTACGAACCAAATCTCCCCGTAGGATTTTTTTTCGTTCTACCGACCGTTTTACGACGAATGCTGTGATACGTCGCCAATGTCCTCAACTCGGACTGCGTCCACCCGAAAAGCTTCGTGATAACCAAGTCTATTGACGGCAGTTCTCTGGCCTTCACTGCCAAATCGTCTGTTCTATCATTCCCATTTACTTTCAGTAATAGCCTCGTCTTCTCACGAACCAAATCTCCCCATAGGATTTTTGTCGTTCTACCGACCGTTTCGCGACGAAAGCTGTGGAACGTCGCCCATACCCTCAACTCGGACTGCGTCCACCCGAAAATCTTCGTGATAACCAAGTCTATTGACGGCAGTTCTCTGGTCTTCACTGCATCGTGACGAACGCTGTGGATCGTCGCCCATACCCTCAACTCGGACTGCTTCGACCAGAAAGGCTTCGGGATAACCAAGTCTATTGACGGCAGTACTCTGGCCTTCACTGCTAAATAGTCTGTTCTTTCATTCCTATTTACTCCGCTATGGCCCGGCACCCAAACGTTGCGCATCATGCCATCGTCAGAGGAGGCGTTAATCTCTTCCTTATATTCCAGAACTCTTCGTGACATCACCGTCCTGGTTGTTATTGCCCTGATGGCCAGTATACTATCCGTAAAAATGTTCACACTCGACGTCTTCGCGTTAGAACCACACCACCTCACGCATTCCGTGATCGCCCTGATGTCCGCCTGCAGGACCGTATTATGGTCAGACAGTCGAAAGCAAATTTCAGTCCATGGGTTTTCAATGTGAAACCCTCCAGCCCGCTATGTCCTGTAGTTTTGATCCATCTCTGTAGCATGATCTTCCAGATGGCAAGTTCCGTCAATCCAAGACTGGCGCTGGCAGTAGTGCCTCTCCTTCGACCTCAAGTGTCGTCTCAGGTTTCCCATCGGAAACCTCTTCCATTTCTTCCAGTTTTCTTGTCTTCGCCTCGATTACACCGTGATGGTACAATCATGCCATTCTAAACACCTGATTTAAGGAAGTGAAAGGCAATGTATACACGTATTACAACTTTCTCTAAAAAGGAGAAGGCCTCAAGTGTCGTCTCAGATATCCCATCGGAAACTTCTTCCATTTCTTTCAGTTTTCTTGTCGTCACCTCGATTATACCGTGATGGTACAATCATGCCATTCTAAACACCTGATTTAAGGAAGTGAAAGGCAATGCATACATGTATTACAACATTCTTTAAGAAGGAGAAGACCTCAAGTGTCATCTCAGGTATCCCATCAGAACCTTCTTCCATTTCTTCCAGTTTTCTTGTCTTTGCCTCGATTATACTGTGATGGTACACTCATGCCATTCTAAACACCTGATTTAAGGAAGTGAAAGGCAATGCATACATGTATTACAACATTCTTTAAGAAGGAGAAGACCTCAAGTGTCGTCACAGGTATCCCATAGGAAACTTTTTCCAGTTTTCTTGTCTTCGCCTCCATTATACCGTGATGGTACAAATCATGTCATTCTTAACACCTGATTTAAGGAAGTGAAAGGCAATGCATACCCGTATTACAACTTTCTTTAAGAAGGAGTAGACCTCAAGTGTCGTCTCAGGTTTCCCATCGGAAACCTCTTCCATTTCTTCCAGTTTTCTTGTCGTCACCTCGATTATACCATGATGGTACAATCATGTCATTCTAAACACCTGATTTAAGGAAGTGAAAGGCAATGCATACCCGTATTACAACTTTCTTTAAGAAGGAGTCGACCTCAAGTGTCGGCTCAGGTATCCCATCAGAAACTTCTTCCATTTCTTACAGTTTTCTTGTCGTCACCTCGATTATACCGTGATGGTACAATCATGCCATTCTAAACACCTGATTAAAGGAAGTGAAAGGCAATGCATACATGTATTACAACATTCTTTAAGAAGGAGAAGACCTCAAGTGTCGTCTCAGGTATCCCATCAGAAACTTTTTCCAGTTTTCTTGTCGTCACCTCGATTATACTGTGATGGTACAATCATGTCATTCTAAACACCTGATTTAAGGAAGTGAAAGGCAATGTATACACGTATGACAACTCTCTTTAAGAAGGAGAAGGGCGTTTTATGTTTAGTGACAAAGAGAAAGAAAATGGAAAGGCTGTTTACAGGCACTACACCTGTTTAGAGGTCACCGTAGCACAGAGGTTAGCATGTCCGCCTATGATGCTAAGCGCCTGGGTTCGAATCCTGACGAGACCATCAGGACATATTTTCAGCGGTGGTTTTCCCCTCCTAATGCTGGCAACATTTGTGAGGTGTTATGCCATGTAAAACTTCTCATCAAAGAGGTGTCGCTCTGCGGTACGCCGCTTTGACTCGGCTATATTAAGGTGGCCCCTTATCATTGAGCTGAAAACTTGAATCGGACTGCACTCATTAATATGTGGGAAGTTTGCCCCTGTGGAATGTTTATGGGCAAAATTTGCAATTTTGCATCTGTTTACAGGCGTAGGGCCTACTACGAATGCCATTGAAAGCATTAATCACGCCTGAATTCGGCAATTTCATTCCTCATTCCGCCGCTGGGTATGTGTCTACCAAGGAAAAACAAGTAGACAAATTAAATCAAAACTTTTTTTTGGTTATCAAGAAACACTGCCACAATATCATCTTTGCCTCCTTTTATTGCGGGTTATCCTATTTTCTCTTTCTCTCTCTCTTACTTTCTCTCTCAGTCTCTATACCTTTTTCACCCAATGATATCCTTTCTTTAAAGTTAGCGTTAGATTAATATGCGGTCAATATCATTAAATCCCACAGCAGCAGCAAGTTCTTACAAATTCCATACTACACTGTGACCGTAGAAAAACATTTTGGGCTTAAATTATTATCCCCTTTCAAAACAACATCAAGAATGGCGTAGGCGAAAACAAAACAGCCAAGGACATGGTGAGGAAGGATTCAACAGCTATCAACTTAACCGACCATAACAGTTTTCGTGTTACACTTATTTATATAAATTTCAGCACATTTCTTGTAATTTGGCAGCATTCACTTTCATGGCAAGCACTTTAAGTGGTGTTGATGATTTGCTTCAGTGGTTGTTTTTGTTTGTGCTCTTGTCCTTGTTGTTGCTGTTCATTCGTTCGTTTTTGCCCTTTACTGTGCGGCTTACCGTGTTGATTACTTTCAATTTTCTGCTTCCTTGCTTTGTCACATAATTAAGAAAGTATTTTTAAAGTGGTCAAACAGCTGCAGGGCGGTTTAGAATTGATTGTGTGCGCGTGTGTGTGTGTGAATGCGAGCTAATGTTGGCAAGGCATCAAGGATCGAAAGCATGGTTGACTGTTTGGGAATTGAGTGGATGGTAAATGGCAAAAAAAAAAAAAAGACGAGAAGTACCTTCTAATTTACTCTAAGCGTACAAACATTAAAACACTTGAGAATCGAGAGAGAGTGAAAAATTCCCCTACAATCCCCACTGTGGGCCTGGAGGTTTAAGAAAAATAAATTCTTCGTTGGCAAGGATTTCTTGGCCTTGGTACCTTTTATTCCCGGCCGATACGGGATAACTATGAGCACAACACGGTTATAACGGGAAGCTTAGCTGAAAGCTACCGGGCGCGTCCATAGGTTGCGAATCGTGGAAAGCTCCATTTTTAATGCGGAGTAGCTGCAAATGTGGCCGCGGGCGTTCAGCGTTTCTCGAGAGGAGAGTCTCAGTGAGGAGTCAGGTGGCACCGGCTCTTAATTAAATACCGAGTGCCAATGATACTCGAGATGACAAGGCAAGTTAATGGCGCCTTCAAATAACCAATGGCCAACATCAGCGTCTGTTCCCAGGTTAGATGCGGCTTGAGGCGAGCAACGGATCTTGAAGCAAGCAGCTCGCCACAACGAGGGATACATGTGCAATCCCACAAAACCCATGCGGTTGGGGCGCTGAGCCAATAACCCTCTACTATGAGAAGCAAAGGAATAGCAAAAACGGACCCCCCCAACGTTGAAGACCCACGCAAACGAAAAATGGACCATGATTTGCAGATCCACACCTGGAATGTCCGCACTCTTTATAGAGAAGGTGCAAAGCAAAGGAATAGCAAAAACCGACACCCCCAACGTTGAAGACCCATGCAAACGAAAAATGGACCATGATTTGCAGATCCACACCTGGAATGTCCGCACTCTTTATAGAGAAGGTGCAGTATACGCGCTGGCGGATGTATTAGAGAAGGACAAGGCAGACATTACCGCCTAACAAAAAGTGCGATGAACTGGGAATTGCGTCACTACAACACCAAACGGTGACGACCTATCCTATAGCTGCCATAACACGAGGCATGAATTTGGCTGTGGATTTGTGGTTAGTCGGAGACTGAAACACCTTGTCTCCAGCTTTACTCCGGTGGATGAGAAGCTAGCCACAATCCGCATACAAACCAAATTCTTCAACACCAGCCTTATTTGTATCCATGCCCAGGCCCCCGGACCCCCCAACGTTACCGACCCACGCAAACGTAAAATGGACCATGATTTGCAGATCCGCACCTGGAATGTGCGCACTCTTTATAAAGAAAGTGCAGTATACGCGCTGGCGGATGTCTTAGAGAAGTAAATACAAGGCCTTACAGGAAGGTCAACGGACTGGAAATGGCGTCAATACAACACCAAGCGGTGACGAACTTTACTATAGCTGCCATAACACGAGGCATGAATTTGGCTGTGGATTTGTGGTTAGTCGGAGACTGAAACACTTTGTCTCCAGCTTTACTCTGGTGGATGAGAGGCTAGCCACAATCCGCATAATAGACAAATTCTTCAACATCAGCCTTATTTGTATCCATGCCCCGACGGAAGACAAAGGCGAGCAGACCAAGGATATTTTCTACGAGGGCCTAGAGAGAGAATATGACCGCCCATTGTATTAAATTCCTTCTGGAAGATAAGTAGGGAAGTCCTTTTTTGGTCCAACAGTCGGAAAGTTTAGCCTCCACGAGATAACGTCCAGTAATGGGTTGAGGCTGATAGATTTCGCTGCGGCAAAAAAACATGGTAGTTAGCAGCACTAGATTTCAACATAAAAATATTTACAAAGCCAAAAGCCTGTCACCCGATCAAAACACAAGGAACCAAAGTGATCACCTTGTGATAGATGGAAGGCATTCATCCAGCGTGTTAGATGTACGATCGATCCGTGGAGCGAATAAAGATTCGGATCATTACCTCGTTGCAGCAAAGGTTCTCACCCGTTTGAACAGGGCGCGGAAAGTACAATCTGACACTGCACTGAAGCTGGATAATGAAAAGCTGCAGACACAACAAATGACAGCGGCATACTCCACTCGACTGACCCAACGGCTTGATGAAAGCACTCTTTGTTCCGATGATATAATGGCGCAGTGGCAAACTATTGCCCACTCCATGGAAAATGCCCCGAAATCCGTACTTGGGTACGGGAAGCTTACACCAAGAAACCCATGGTACGACCAAGAATGTCGAGATGCTACTGAAGCCAAGAATGCGGCATATAAAGCAACTCTACAATCAGTAGCAAGGCGCCAGATGAAGTAGAGGTATGGGGAGAAAAGAAAAGTGGAAGAGGAGGAAACGTCTATCGCGCAGAAAGAAAAAGGAAATGGAAAGACGTGAGTGTGAGCGAATTGAGATGTACAGGAGTGAGAATGAAGTCTGGAAATTCAACCAAAGAATTAAACATCAAACCGATGGCTTTGGTGCAGGCACATCCTCCTGCAGAGACAAAGAAGGAAATCTGGTAATTGGTACAGACAGCATGCTGAGGATATGTAAAGAACATTTTACCCAACTGCTAGTGTCCGTAGTTGGCAGCGAAGAGGATACCGCAGAAGCAATCCCTGATGATGGTATAGAATGTTAACCTCCTAGTCAGAATGAGTTCCAAGTAGCAGTGAACCGACTAAAGAACAACAAGGCAGCAAGAGCCGACGGATTACCCGCTGAACTATTTAAGACCGGAAGCGACACGCTGATAAGGCGTATGCATCAGCTTATCTGCGCAATCTGGCTAGAAGAACGCATACCCGATACTTGGAACCTCAGCTTACTATGTCCCATACACAAGAAAGGAGACAAGACGCAATGTGCCAACTACAGGGGAATAAATCTACTCGCCATCGCATACAAGATACTCTCGAGCGTAGTGTGTGAAAGATTGAAACCTAAAGTCAATGAGATAATTGGGCCCTATCAATGCGGCTTTAGTTCTGGTAAATCCACCTTAGACCAGATATTCACACTGTGCCAAATCCTGGAGAGAACCAATCAATGATGATGGTATAGAATGTTTACCTCCTAGTCAGAATGAGGTCCAAGCAGCAGTGACCCGACTAAGGAACAACAAGTCAGCAGGAGCCGACGGGTTACCCGCTGAACTATTTAAGACCAGAGGCGTCACTGGCGAATCTGGCGAGAAGAACGCATAGCCGATGATTGAACCCCATCGCATACAAGATTCTCTCGAGTGTAGTGTGTGAAAGATTAAACCCCAAAATCAATGAGATAATTGGTAAATAAAGTCAATGAGACCTGGTAAATCCACCCTGGACCAGATATTTACACTGCGCCAAATCCTTGAAAAGACCCAAAAGAAAAGGACAAATCAACACCTACCGTCTCTTTGTTGAATACAAAGCCGCTTTCGATTCAAGCCATGTCTGAGTTTGGTATCCTTGCAAAATCAATAAAACTCTGCAGGATGACAATTGCTGATACCCGTTCCTCAGTAAGAATAGGAAAGAATCTCTCCGAACCATTCCATACCAAACGAGGTTTCAGACAAGGAGACAGCCCATCGTGTGATCTCTTTAATACCAGGCTGGAGAAGATTATACGAGATGCCGATGTGAATAGATATGGCACCCTAATCACAAGAGAGCACATGCTACTCGCCTATGCCGACAACATCGATATCATAGGTCGGTCACCGGAAGTAGTAACTGCAGCCTTTTAAAGAATCGAAAGAAAGTCAGTGAAAATGGGTCTGGCAGTAAATGGAGATAAGACGTAATGGATGGATTCAACACCCAAAAAGCCTTGCACAACCGAGCAGATAAAGAAAATGGGGAATATTGGGAACCACAACTTTGGGACAATCAGTAACTTTATCTACCCCGGCACCGCCGTAACCACAACGAATGACACCAGTTTTGAGATTAAGCGAAGAATAATACTGACAAACAAATGCTACTTT
The DNA here is from genome assembly GCF_963082655.1 of Stomoxys calcitrans. NCBI lineage: Eukaryota > Metazoa > Arthropoda > Insecta > Diptera > Muscidae > Stomoxys > Stomoxys calcitrans. Next base: position 8,043,750 of record NC_081556.1, read on the forward strand.
GGACTAAGTAAGCAGTTTAGAAACAAAGCCACCTCTCGACAGACGAAGACTAGACTTTACAAGACACTGATACTATCCATGTTGTTATATGGTTCTGAATCATGGGTGCTTGTGAAAACAAATGAGGCAGTACTTGGAATATTTGAGAGAAAGATTCTTCGTAAAATATATGGACCAGTTTGCGTTAATGGAAAATATAGGCGTTGCATGAATCACGAGTTGTATGAGCTGTATGACGACGATAGCATAGTTACACGCATCAAAATACAACGGTTGCATTGGCTAGGTCATGTTGTCAGAATGGAAGAAGAAGCTCCTCGCAAAGAAGTCTTTTGAAGGCAAACACGGTGGTACACGCAAACCGGGAAGACCAAAAGCCCAATGGAAAGATCAAGTGGTGAGAGACAACTCGAAACTTGGTCTAAGAGATTTTAGAATGAGAGCAGAAAATCGAGACGCTTGGAACGCTATTCTACGTTAGGCTAGTGGAACAAATATTCTGTCATAGCCAATTAAAGTAAGTAAGTATTCACCTCGCCTGGGAGCTGTGTCCATTTACTTCATAGGATTTTGGCCGTCCATCGGAGAGTTTATTTCTTCCTTTTTGCTTTCTTCCAACGTGGCATTTTAACCTCTGTCGCTCAAATCCTTAACTCGGATTGCTTTGTCACAAAAGGCTTTGATTTTTTTTAAGTTTGTCGACGACAAATTCCAGAGACCAAAAATCCTGTTTGTGGTAGACAGCAAAAAATTGCAATTTAATTTTTCATTAATTGGTTGGATTTTTTTTTTCATTTAACACCTAATGCGTAAAGCAGACAATTTTCTAAATGTTGATATAGGTTACGATTGTTTTGTGTTTTCTTCATTGGCAACATAAGGAATAACCCAATAAATGACATTTAGCCTAAGCTTTAGTGCTACAAAATAATTGAAAAGAAAATCTTCAAAAGGGTTCCAGTGTTCTCTCGAAAGGCTTTGTTTCCTTAGCCACAAATTAATTGCTTTTGAAAAAAAAGGAAAAAAAATGCATTTTCTACTCCACTAAGTCATCTTCATGGCCTTTTTGGGCCTCCTTCAAGTTCCAAGTACTGACAGTGTGCCTTTGTTCTTTGCTGTTACTATGAAATTTAAGAACCTTCCAATAATGCGTGTAGCTATTTCAAAAATAATTTAAGCGTAAAAATGCTACAAATCACCAAATCTGCAATAAATCTTGGAAAACTTTCACTTCTGTAGCTCTGGTCTATTCGGGGGACATTTGCCGAAAGCCTTTCACACCAAAAACAAAATAAAAAAAAAATCTATGCAAATCCCTTGATGCGACATAATTTAGCATGCAAATCCCAGCTGAAATAGATTTTGAAGCAGCATTCGCCAAAACAATCTTAAACAGAAAAAATTCCACCATAAACATCGAATGGAGAAATTTGGGTGGGGGAAATGCTAATGTGAAACCACAACAAAGTTGGAGCTGATAAAATTTGAAAAAAAATCCTTGTAAAACGACCAGGGATGCATTTCATGCATGTTGGCAGACCACCCACCACCAACAAGGGCTACCATAATTCCACTTTCAACCATTGACTATTGCAATAATAATGTAAGCACTAGAAAGTGCTTTAGAACAATGCAAACTAAATCTATTGTAAAATCCACTGTTAAAGTTGCAACAAATATTCAACCAACATTGAATAGAGCCAGTGGGAATTTGGTAAACTCTTCACTATAAAAGTTAACACAATTTTGACAGAAGAAATTTTGTCATGGGAAAAATTTATAAAAATTTTTCTTAACAAATATTTTATGGAACTTTTGATTTGAAGAAAATATCACGAAAATCTCATCGATTTTCATCAATTTTTTTTGAATTTTTGGAAGTGATCACGAATTGTCCTTACTTTTGCTCTAGGGGGATTAGTTAAAGAGATATGCCCATTTTATGTTTTCCTATGAAAAAATTCGTATTTTGGCCGATCTTCATCAATTTTTTTTTAAATTTATGGAATTGATCATGAATCAACCTCATTTTTGCTCTGCGAGGCTTAGTTAAGGAGATATGGCCATTTTATGTTTTCCTAGGGAAAAGTTCATATTTTGGTCGATTTTCATAATTTTTTTTTAATTTATGGAAGTGATCACGAATTACCCTTACTTTGGCTCTACGAGGCTTAGTTAAGGAGATATGGCCATTTTAAGTTTTCCTATGGAAAAAATTCATATTTTGGCCGATTTTCATAAATTTTTTTAAATTTATGGAAGTGATCACGAGTTAACCTTACTTTTGCTCTACGAGGCTTAGTTAAGGAGATATGGCCATTTTAAATGTTCCTAGCGAAAAATCTTATTTTGGCCGATTTTCAAAAATTGTTTTTTTAAATTTTTGGAAGTGATTATGTAGTGATCACGAATCATACTCACTTTTGCTCTACGAGTCTTAGTTAAAGAGATACGGCCATTTTAAGTTTTCCCAGGAAAAAATTTATATTTTGGCTGATATTCATATTTTTTTTTAATTTGTCTAAGTGATCCTGAATTAACCCTATCTCTGCTTTACGAGGCTTAGTTAATGAGAAATAGTCAATTTAAGTTTTCCTAGGAAAAAATTCATATTTTGGTCGTTTTTAAAAAAGTTTATGATTTTTTGGAAATGATCGCGAATTATCCTTACTTTTGCTCTAGGAGGCATGGTTAAGGAAATACGGCCATTTTCAGTTTTCCAAGTAAAAATTCATTATTTTGCCGATTTTCTTCATGATTTCAAATTTCTAACCCTTAGTTTTGTTCTATGAGGGTTATTTAGGTAAGGAGATACGACCATCTTAAGTTTTCCTAGGGAAAAATTCTTATTGTGGCCAATTTCATCCTTATTGTGACCAATTATGAGTTATCCTTACTTTTGATCTACGAGGCTTAGTTAAGAAGATGTGGTCATTTTAAGTGAAAAATTCATATTGTGGCCAATTTTCATAAAAATTTCCATATTTTGGAAGTGATGCAAATGCAAATTTTGCCCATGAGCATTCCACCAGGGAACAGGGGCAAACTTCTCACATACCAATGAGTGCAGTCCGATTCAATTTTAAGCTCAATGATAAGGGGCCTCCTTTTTATAGCCGAGTCTGAACGGCGTGCCACACCTCTTTGGAGAGAAGTTTTACATGGCATAGTACCTCACAAATGTTGCCAGCATTAGGAGGGGAAAAACACCGCTGATGGTCTGATGGTCTCGCCAGGATTCGAACCCAGGCGTTCAGCGTCATGGGCGGGCGTGCTAACCTTTGCGCTACGGTGGCCTCCTTTTGAAAGTTATAGTTTTATAAAATTTTTTGTTGAGATAAAATTTCGAAAAAAAAAAATCTTAAGGGAATTTGAAATGCAAATTTTGTCTTTGGAAAAGATTTTGTGCAAACTTTGACTCTAGAGAAGAAATTTTAATATTTTGTACTTAGAGAAAATTTAATAAAAGTTTTCTTTACAAAAATATTGGGTTGCCCAAAAAGTAATTGCGGCTGTTAGTTAACAGCTGTTACTTTTAGCTTGCTTTAGAAAAAAAGGGAAAAAAAAGTATATTTGATTAAAGTTCATTCTAAGTTTTATGAAAAATGCATTTACTTTCTTTTAAAAAATCCGCAATTACTTTTTGGGCAACCCAATATTTTTTTTTCTGTCGCGACAATTTCATTAAAATTTTAGCTTTGGAAAAAAATTATTTAATTTGGCCTTGAAAAAGAGATTTATTTAAGTTTTGTTTTTAGCTTTTAGAAAAAACTATGTCCTTAAGCGATATTTCATGTAAACTTTGTACTAATAATGTCATGAACAATTTTTTTTATTAGAGCAATTTTCATTGACATTTGGTCTATAACTTAACTCTTAACGATTTACATTCTTCTCAACATCCATTAACGCTTTCTCTTAATCCAATTGTGCCACTCCTTTCCATTTTTCACACATTTATTGTCCACCATTTACAGTTTGTGAATTATGCAGAACATATTCCGTTTTGCAGTATTTGCAGCCAATAATTTATTACTCCAGGATTTGAACTCTCAAAAAGAAAGGAAGAAAAAGCAACCAACAATCAGTGTAAAAAAATTAAGAGCAGGCAACAACAGTTCAGCTCAAAGCAGACTTACATTCGCACATGCTGATTTTGTAATTTGCCAAAATTGTTGTTGGCCCTGGTTGACAGTGGAGATTTAGACCATGTCTGATGTCAGTCAGGTAAGAGCCCAGGCTGGCAGTCATACGGACGCATAAACGTGTAACATGGGCCATCATCTATGGTAACCAAGTTTCGCTTGTGTACCAAATCCCAAAACTAAAGGGATTACCGATGATAAATGTCCAAAAATGCCGTGTTGCTGCTGCTGCTGCTGGATGTGGTTGTTGCTGGCATTGTTTGGCAATGGTGGTTGGCTTTGTTGTTATTGTTTGTATATTCCCGGAGCCATAAAAATCTCATGAATGACAAAAACCCACTGCTATACTCGAAGCTATGCGGGCGGACGTGAGTCCTGTGCCCAACAGCAGCGCTCTCACTGCAATGTGGTGGTAGTGGATAATGACCATGAGTAGAGTATGCTGCTGCAAGGCCTGACGGCACGTTGTGACAATGTTGATGTTGGTTGATGGTGATGCCGATGCCGATGATGATGAGCTGACCATGCTGGTGATTCGTACGTTTTGATGATGGACATATGCATGGGCAATTTAATGAATTAGTGGTGAGGGACATGCGCCACTTGGAACGCGGCCTCGTGAAAAATCACATATTTTTTATAGACGGATGACATTTTCTGCCCTACCTGGCAGGCCTACCGTCTGTCTACCGCTTGCCAGTCCATAAAATATTTTCACATTCCTTGTTGGACGAAAGCTAAAATGGCATGAGTGTCAGGTGGGCTGCGACAATAAATCGTAACGACCTAAAATGGGCAAATCTAAGTAAATTGAGCCACTAAGTGATATGGACGACTTATTTAGCCAGTGCTTAAGGAAATTGATTACTTGGAAATAAGCTAAGTTAGACCTCTAGGAGATTGATTCCTCAGAGGGCATAAAAGTTAAACTCTTGGAGTAAAATAAAATGTAACTCAATTTCGGTTTAACTTTATTTGAGGCCATAGATTCTTATAAAAACCACAATAGATGAGATGAAATTTTATGAAGTTTCGGTAAAGCTGTTATGGAAATTAAGTGGAAAATTGCAATGAAAAATGGTGATTTTAAAAATGTGAGCTTAGGACAAGTAGTTTTAGTTATCCTAAAATATTAATGAATGTAAAGGGAAAATGTATGCAATTTTGCGATGCCAAATGTCAAGGTAGTGGTTTCATCAAAAATAACCACAATAAATGGAATTTAGTTTAGAATTTCAATGCTCAGATAAGTCCGACTGGGGGGGAGGGTGCTACTTATGATGGGTCAACACCATCAATAGTGTACTACGGATCCTGACTGGCCAGGGTTGTGAACCCTTCTGCTACACAGAGGATATTTTAATCCCAGTCGTATCCTATCTCAAAAACTCTAGGTGGGTTTTTGAGATGAGATACGACTGGGCTGGACCCAAGGGTCGGAATGTAAAGAAGACTAAGATCTGCCTACTTATGAGGAAGATATATGTGGGTCACTTGGAAGCGCCCCTTTCCCCCCTATATACGGTATAATCCAGCCTACGATAGCTAACCTGGAAGGAATGGAAGTGGTTTCCGATCAGCTACCTGAGACGACACTTGATGTCGAGTGTGAGGCACTGCTGCTAGCAACACTGCCTTGAATTGTCGGAACTTTGGTATTGCCTTCTGGCAGATCATGCTACATGAATGGAACAAAGCTAGAGAACAGAACGCGCATAGGAGTTTTATTTGAGCGCCCAGGAACTATGGTGTTAACAAAGGGACGGCGAGTGTAAACATTTTTACGGATTGTAAACTGGCCATCTGGGCTTTTGGGGGAAAGTTTGCATTTTTAGGATGGGGAGGTTACCCAAACACTTGGATCAATATTTCTATGCCAGACTTGTAATCTACTTCCAAGTACCTTTCATTTGGTACCCATATTGTTTCAATCCATAAACCTGCCCGTTTTGGTAGGGCGTTCACCCCTATTCTTGACATTTAATTGGTATAACAGATTCGTGTTTTTGTAAAACCTCAAGGGTGCAAACAAACATTTGCTTAAATCAATGCAACCTTCTCCGAGTTCTTACATTTTTGAAATTTTGGATATGTACGAGGGTGCCCCCTCACACCCTACACATTTTTTTCTAAATTAAGAGCAGATCGGATCATATTTGGATATAGCCTCCGATTTGCAGTCCTTATCCCGTATAAGGGTCATTTATTGCCTGATGTCGCTGAAATTTGAACCGTGTGTTATATTAGACCCTATGACGCATTGTGGGATTGTATCGACAGAAAACTATTGGTTGCCCAAAAAGTAATTGCGGATTTTTTAAAAGAAAGTAAATGGCTTTTTAATAAAACTTAGAATGAACTTTAATCAAATATACTTTTTTTACACTTTTTTTCTAAAGCAAGCTAAAAGTAACAGCTGATAACTGACAGAAGAAAGAATGCAATTACAGAGTCACAAGCCGTGAAAAAATTTGTCAACGCCGACTATATGAAAAATCCGCAATTACTTTTTGGGCAACCCATTAATAACAAATCAGTCATTTGAGAACTGGTAGCGATAACTATTTGGAACTTTTAATGGTTTTAGGGGAATTTCTAAAATTTGAAGGCCCTAGATAGTCCGAGGTCTCTTGGCTGGCCCCTTTGGCCCAAATACTTTTAGCCAAATGTGATAAGTATTTCACCTTCTAAAGGCTTGAGAAGTAAAATGGGGAGATCGGCTTATAAGAGCGATATAATATGGACCGATTTAGACAATATTTGGCACGTATGTCATAGAAATAGTTACTGTGCATAATTTCAGCCAAATCGTGTAAGAATTACGCCCTCTAGGGGCTTGAAAAATAATATCGGGAGATCGATTTATATAGGCACCATATCTGGTTATAGACCAATTCAAACTGTATTTGGCTCGTATGTTGGAGAACATAGAAAAAGTCACTGTGCAAACTAACAACCATATCGGATGAGCACTGCGCCCTCTAGAGATTCAAGGAATATAGTCGCGAGATGGGTTAATATGTAAGCAATATCAGTTTTTGTACCGATTCAGACCGTATTTAGCACATCAGTTAAATCTAATAAAAAACGTCAGAGTACAAATAAGAATTAAGCTTTCTAGAGGCTCAAGAAGTATAATCGGGAGATCGGTTTATATGGGAGCTATATCTTAATCTCAACTGATATGGTCCATTTATAATCTCAAAAGACCTACACCAACAGGAACTATTTGTGCAAGATTTCAGAGCCTAGCTTTATTCCTTCGAAAGTAAGCGTGCTTTCGACAGACCGACACACAGACATGTTTAAATCGACTTGAAATGCAATGACGATCAGGAAAATATGTTATTTATGGGGTCTTAGACAAATATTTCGAGGTGTTACAAACAAATGGACGAAAATAGTTTATCCCCATCCTATGGTGGAGGGTGCAAAAAGATCGGTGAGCAAGGGAACGAAGTTTAAACTTAGCACAATATGGGGTTAATGAGCTGAACTCAGTCATTAAGCGGATTGAGTTGGTGAACGAAAATAAGGGGCGGAACTGGTTCAATTTGGCTGTTTCAGTTTCTCTTTTGTACTAGTTCATCTTTGTGTCATTCAACTGGTTCAGTAGTGAACGAAAATGACCCACCTATGAGAACTAGTCCAGTTCGTTCATTTCAGTAACGAAATTGAAGGACTGAATCGAACTTGTTCTGTTTGTTTATTTTAAATATTCCTTAAACTGAACTAGTTCTTTCTTAAAGAACTATTGGGTTGCCCAAAAAGTAATTGCGGATTTTTTTAAGAGAAAGTAAATGCATTTTTAACAAAACTTAGGATGAACTTTAATCAAATATACTTTTTTTCTAAAGCAAGCTAAAAGTAACAGCTGATAACTGACAGAAGAAAGAATGCAATTACAGAGTCACTAGCTGTGAAAAAATTTGTCAACGCCGACTATATGAAAAATCCGCAATTACTTTTTGGGCAACCCAATACATTATGTCATTAAACTGGCTCATATGGTGAACGAAAATAATAAAATGGGACACATTCCAGTTCATTAATTTCAGTAACCCATTCAATTGAACAAATCTGTTGAAGGTATGCATACATCACTCTAATCCTATTTGTTCTAATTTGTAGAATTTCGTTCATAATGGGTCAGTTTGAATTTGGTTGAAATAGCCGTTATGCGAAGAATTCTAGTTCGTTCATATCAGTTACAACAATTAACCACTGATAGGAACTTGTTCAGTTTGTTGATTTCAATTACTCTTTAAACTGAACTAGTTCTTCTTTAAAGAACTACATTGTGTCATTAAACTGTCTCATATGGTGAGCGAAAATGACAAATCGATGGGATAAACCAGTTCATTCATTTTAGAAACCCATTCAATTGAACTAATCTGTTGAAGACGTGTATACATCACGCTAATCCTATGGAAATTTGTACAGAATTTCGTTGATAATGTGTCAGTTTGCTATAATTTTGGTTGAAACAACAGTTATACAAAAAAATTCAAGTCCGTTCATTTCAGTTACAAAAATTAATCACTGATATGAACTTGTTCTGTTTTTTTTATTACGACTGCTCTTTAATTTGAACTAGTTCTTTTGTAAAGAACTACACTATAAGCCAGCTTATATGGTGAACGAAAATTACAAATCGATGGTATAAAGTCAGGTTAATTAATTCCAGTAATCCATTCAATTCAACTAATCTGTTGAAGTTATGCATACATCACTCTTATCATATGGAAATTTGTACAGAATTTTGTTGATAATGTGTCAGTTTGCTAACAAATCCAGTTCGTTCATTTCAGTTACAAAAAATATCGTCTGATATGAACTTGTTCAGTTTGTTTATTACGACTACATTCCCAATGTGAAATAGTTCCTCTTTGAAGAACTACAATATTTTATTGAGCTGACTCACATATTGAACCAAAATTACCACCCTATACGAACTAGTTCACTTCATTCTTTTCAGTAATCACTTCAATAGCACTAGTTTGTTAAAGTGCTCCAAATCTATTCTCTTTTTGCTGCAGGAATGTATACACAATTCATGTGATAGTGAGTCACTTTACTATGATTTTGGTTTAAACAAGCTTCGATATATTGGCATTGTATAACTGGATTAATTTAGCAATTTTTCGACCAAATGATTTTGCGTTGCATGTGAAATGCATTTTAAATAAACGTTCAACATAATTATAATGATAATTAAAAAATAAATTAAAGTTCTGGCTAGTTGCATGACGGTGGCACTCCAGCACCCCAGTACTTCAGAGCTTCCACAAAAAACATTTCCCATAGTATGCTGCCATGTACTATTGTATCTATTGTTCTGTATAAATATCCTTTGTTTACACATCGCCAATGTGTGCTTACGCATAGTACTACTATGCGTACATTTTGGTTGCATATATTCAATTTATTTTTTCTCTTTGTTACTGTGTGCGTGTTTTTCATCTCGTTTCAATGACCACTGACCTAATGTCAATGTTGTTGGTAGACATGGACTCTTCATTTCAATTCTGATGCATATTTTGTTGTATATAGGTGAGGTTATTTGGCATGAGCAAAACCATTTTGATTCAAAGTGGGTCGAGTATTTGGAAAATATTAGTGAACATCTATTTCAGAAACTTTAGATATGAAATACTTCTTTAAGATGAGAAAGATTCCCTTTCCACTAAGCTTAATGTTGAAATGTACACCATTTTTGAAAATGAGAGAAGTTGCCACGCTTTAACTTTAATGAGGAACATTTGAAGTACCTTCTTCTGAAGTAAAATCCCAAATGTCAATGTAATGAACTTTTTCTGAACCACATTGATGTTATGCATAAATATATTGGCAAATTGTCGACCCATTCTTACAAACACTTATGCAATTGCATAACTTTTCCATCCATTGTGTGTAGGTGAAATTGTTGTTGTTGAAACATTTGCTTCAAAAAAAAGGTTTTCACTCTCTAACATACAAATTATCTGAAAATAAAGCAACTTTTTTCTGTTGAGTTTCAAAATCTCTGTAAATACACACATACTATAAACTCCCCAGTTGATAGCCATCTCTGTATGTTTCATTTTTCATAACTACAACCATTCCGTTATGACCTTTGATGGATGGAAAATACCGACAATTCATGCTTCAACATGAGTGATTTTTAATCGAAAATCTCTGCAGTGACCTACCGGCATTGTTGAGCATGGCTATGACTGCAAACCAATGTTTCCGCATAAGAATTTGTTTAATTCTATTTATTTAGTACATTTAAATCAATTTTGTTTATGATGTTGTTGCATTAACGTATACAAATATTTGCTCTTTAAAATAACAATAAGGTTGCAGAAAAACTAATATAGAGCAAAGTATTATTTACTCTTGTTAACAATCATACAATGCAACACATTAAGCATAATAAATAACAAATGATAATGATGATCATAAAAAAGATAAGTTATCAAAAGAAAAAAAATTTAAATAAACATGTACATTGAAAAGAAGATTCAATTAAAGAACTCAAACAATGAAATGACAACAATAATAGTCAGTGAAATAAAAGAATATTAAATATCCACATAATAGGCAGGTATTTAATTTGTTTTTATACACACCATCATTTATTGAAGAGTGTGTAAAGTTCCTCCTTTCATTTGCAATAGATTGTAATGTATATTTGCCACCCAACTTGCTTTGCTTTTATTGGCTTTAACAGAACATTTGTTCCACTAGCCGAATGTAGAATAGCGTTCCGAGCGCCTCGATCTTCTGTTCTCATTCTAAAATCTCTGACACCAAGTTTCGAGGTGTCTCCCTCCACTTGATCTTTTCATCGGGCTTTTGGTCTTCCCGGTTTGCGTGTACCACCGTGTTTGCCTTCAAAAGACTTCTTTGCTGGAGCTTCTTCTTCCATTCTGACAACATGACCTAGCCAACGCAGCCGTTAAATTTCGATAAGTGTAACTATGCTATCGTCGTCATACAGCTCATGGTTCATACGTCGCCTATATTCTCCATTAACGCAAACTGGTCCATATATTTTGCGAACAATCTTTCTCTCAAATACTCCAAGTACTACCTCTTTTGCTTTCACAAGTACCCATGCCTCGGAAACATATAGCAACACGGGTTATATGTTTTCACTATACAAGACATTGATACGTCTTGTATAGTGCAATCTTCGTCTGTCGAGAGGTGGCCTTGTTTCTAAACTGCTTACTTAGTCCAAAGTAGCATGTGTTTGCCAGTATTATTCTTCGCTTAATCTCAAAAGTGGTATCAATCGTATCGGTTACGGCGGTGCCGAGGTAGATAAAGTTACCGACTATCTCAAAGTTGTGCTTCCCAACTTTCTCCATTTTCTTAATCTGCACGGTTGTACAAGGTGTTTTGGGAGTTGAAACCATCCATTTCATCTTATCTGCCTTTACTGCCAGACCCATTTTCAATGACTCTCTTTCGATTCTTTCAAAGGCTGCAGTTACTACTTCCGGTGACCGACTTATGATGTCGCTGTCGTCGGCATAGGCGAGTAGCATGTGTTCTCTTGTAATTAGGGTGACATATCTATTCACCTCTGCATCTCGTATAATCTTCTTCAGCAGGATATTAAAGAGATCACACGATCTGAAACTTCGTTTGGTATTGAATGGTCTGAATCTTCGTTTGGTATTGAATGGTTAGGAGAGATTCGTTCCTATTCTTACTGAGGAACGCGTATCAGCAAGTGCCATCCTGCAGAGTTTTATTGATTTTGCAAGGATACCAAACTCGGACATGGCTTGAATCGAAAGCGGCTTTGTATTCAACAAAGAGATGGTAGGTGTTGAATTGTCCTTTTCTTTTGGGTCTTTTCCAGGATTTGGCGCAGTGTGAATATCTGGTCTAAGGTGGATTTACCAGAACTAAAGCCGCATTGATAGGGCCCGATTATCTCTTTGACTTTAGGATTTAATCTTTCAGCTCGAGAGTAGCTTGTATGCGATGGGGAGGAGACTTATTCCTCTGTAGTTGGCACATCCCGTCTTGTCTCCTTTCTTGTGTACGGGACATAGTATGCTGAGGTTCCAATCATCGGGTATGCGTTCTTCTAGCCAGATTGCGCAGATGGGCTGATGCATACGCCTTATCAGCGTGTCACCTCCGGTCTTAAATAGTTCAGCGGGTAACCCGTCGGCTCCTGCTGCCTTGTTGTTCTTTAGTCGGGTCACTGCTACTTGGACCTCATTCTGACTAGGTTGTAAACTATACTAGGAGGTATTCTATACCATCATCAGGGATTGATTCTGCGGTATGCTCTTTGCCGCCAACGTCGGAACCTAGCATTTGGGTAAAATGTTCTTTCTCGAATTGGGTAAAATGTTCGTTCTCGAATTATCAGTGCCGTGGTCATGGGTTCGTTTTCCATCATAGACCTGATCAGTCACTACTGTGGTATCACAATGGTCGAACAATGTCTAAATAAGCCTGTCTAGAAAATGGCCTCTGCGGATACACCGTAAATATGTGAATTAGATGGCTTCTGCAGGGGATGCGATTTTGTATGTGGAGAAAATTTGTCTTTGGAAAAAAAATCAAACAATTTTTTTTTAAACAATTTTCTCAAAATGTACTCTTTCGAGAAAATGTCCTCAAAATTTTGTTTTAAAGAAAATTTTCTCAATATTTTATCTTTTAAGAAAATGTGCTCGAAATTTTATCTTAGAGACAGTTTGCTTGAAATTGTGTTCATAGGGAAAATTTTATCGAAATTTTGTCTTTTCTCGAAATATATTCTTAGGCATTATTTACCAGAAATTTGATCTTAAGGGAAGATTTCCTCAAAATTTTGTGAATTTTTACTCCAAATTTTGTATTTAGAGAAACTTTCATAAAATCTTGTGTAAATTTCTCTTTCGAGATGAGCTGAATGATCGAAAATTTTATGGAATTGAAAAAAGGAAGCCGCAGGCGATACACCAAACCAAACATGATTCGACATGTTTCGACACGCTGTCCTTGAAATTTTGTCTATACACTGAAAAAAAAAGTTAGCCCAAAATTTAAGATGAATAAAGAACCTTACTCATAGGATTTTAGCAATAAAAACGAGCCAAACCTTAACTTTAAATAAAAATGCCATCTTTAAATTTATTTACTTACGGACATGACCATCCGTTTTAAATTTTGATAGCTGATTCTTATTTTACTTCATAGAAGACCTCCCAATTATTATGTTTTGAAAAAATATTTTATGAAACTTTGCATTTAAAAAATTTATACGTTTCAATACGCTCATATTTGTAAGGCTATTTTAGGTCCTTAACTACAGTTCACTGCTGTTAAGTCCCAAGGTCAATTTCCTAACTTTCAACCATATTTTGACCTTCATTTTAGATTTTTACCTTTAATAACATGACGCAAAGTTAAGGATTTATTAACTTACCATTTAAAATAAAAATTTGAAAATGAAAAACTTCGGCAGAGCCCCCTCCGGATTTGAACCTGGGCACATGGAGCGGCAGCGAGAGCCGTTGACGTTGTCTAGCGTTCGATGCCATCAATACAACTTCCAACAGATGCACAGAATCATGTGCACCATGGAATTAGTGTAATTGCCGCAGACATAAAATCCGCCATTACACTAAAACACATGCATTGGGAAAAGTACAGCTATTAGACTGGCTTGTCGAGCATGGTTAATGTGGTAATAGTATCGTAGAATGCGTTTTCCATATTAATCCGATTCAAATACAACATACCAAGGCACGGCCCTTGAAGCCATTACACCTAATATGGTTGAAAAGTCTTCTAACCAAAGACGAAGCGCGTCCCACAGTGGTTGTGGTGTGTGTTGCGATCTCTGGCTTTCCTTTTCCATTTGCAAAGAAAATCTCGTCTAGGAAGAGCAACGGACAGGAATGGTGGACTTTGATTATCTTCGCCCTAACAGGTAAACAACTTGAAGATGAAAAAAATCCTTAATGTTAAGGAAAATATTTTTCATCAAAATGAATGCTTCCATTAAAAGTAGGAAAAGTGATCATCTTTAAATTGCAAATGCAAATTTTGTCCATGAATATTCCACTAAGGAACAGGGACAAACCTCTCATATATCAATGAGTGCAGTCCGATTCAAGTTTTAAGCTCAATGATGAGGGGCCTCCTTTGTATAGCCGAGTCCGAACGGCGTGCTGCAGTACGGCACCTCTTTGAAAAGAAGTTTTTACATGGCATAGTACCTCATAAATGTTGCCAGCATTCGGAGGGGAGAACCACCGCTGAAATTTTTGTTTTCTGATGAGCTCGCCAGGATTCGAACCCAGGCGTTAAGCGTCATAGGCGGACATGCTAACCTGTGCTCTACGGTGGCCTCATCTTTAAATTAAGTTTGTTTTTCTTTAAAATTAGGACAAACATTTTTTCAGTGAAGAGAAAATTTCCTAGAAAAATTTCCCCAAAATTTTGTACTTCAAAAAATGTCTTAAAAGTTTTGTGTTTAGAGAAAAGTGTCATGGACTTTTGTTTTTACAGGTAATTTTCTCAAAGTTTTGTCTTTAGAGAAATGGCCTCAAAACTTTTTCATGGGGAAAATTTACTCAAGATTTTGTCTTAAAAATAAAGTTCTCCAAATTTTGTTTTATGAGAAGTTTTCATCAAAACTATGTCTCTGTCTCTTAAGAGACAGTTTGTCTTAAGAAAATATTCCTGGAAATTTCATCTTTGAGGTACGCCTAGAATTGCCTAACCATGTGTCTCCCCTATAAAACAAACTCTCGATTTTTGCTAATAACTCTCTTCAAACATAATTCTATGAAAGAGATAATTACCCTTAAATTGTGGATCAAAACACCAAAGGTTCACAACAAACATTCTATGGGGCCAAGAATGACATTAAGATCATTATCTCTAATTAAAGCAACAAACGGACTGCCATTGCCATAATCACTTTGTACATTGATTGGATTTTATTTGAAACGATTGCAGTGCTTCCAACTGTGAACAAATGAAACCACAAATCCCATTTTCACATCCACAACAACGTTTCGCTGAGGCCGAAAGTGCGAAATTCCATGTTTTCAGCCTACCTACAATTTACGCATCATGATGAGTGCAGGCAGCATAGCCACAACACTAGACCAGCGCACATCACAGGGGCATCACAGATTATAATCGATTTTGTTGAAAATGAAACGAAAAAAAACTCAAACTGTGTTATAATTAATGTCCAACATTTATCAACCATAACGAAATTCATTGAAACTGAAAAACTATAAAATATTGAAATGATGTTGGATGTTGGAAAACTAGATTTGCTCTAAACCCCAACAACAAACGAAAATAAATGAGTTTTGAGGTATATGGCGACACAATTGAAACTTGGAAAGGCCACACACATAGCATACATCATCCGTTTGGGGTCATAATAAAATCATTAAATCCATATGAAATGAAATGCAATGATTTTTTGATGGCGATTCATCCAACAACAACAACAGCAGCAACTCAACCATATTGAAAATATTATCACATAACCGTTAGCAGTCACCAGCCAACAGTCACCACTTACCATTATGGTCTATGTCGCTCTGGTCATATCTCTTCCTATATTCTGATGGTTGTCAGGATACCTACAACAACAACAACTCAACAAAATTGTGTTTAGTTATTCCGTTCATATATTTCGAGGGTTGATTTTTAGGGATCTATTTATTTTAGATTTTTATGTTGACTTTATTACTATGCAAGAGCAGCATAACAAAGATCACCATGAACAATGGATTCATGGCGAGAAGAAAATATCCTGCATTACGTGACTTTTGTCGATTGTCACGAGTTGTTGCGCTGCCTTGCTTTACTTTCACCTCAAAAAGTAGTCTTACATTTAATGCAGGAATTAAATTGTTTCCCAAATTTAAGGATTTTTCAAAGTTTTTCTGTATAAAAATGGGACTAAAGTTTTATATAAAAAAAAATTGTTGAAACTTTGTGGTTTATTTCATTAAAAGAATTTTTTTTCATGGATATTTTGTCTTAATGTAAATTTTATGAAGCATGGTCATGGTTAAAAGAAAATATCCTGCGTTACCTGACCTTTTGCCCATTACAAGGAGTTGTTGCGCATAATAATGCAATAAAATAGTCATTTGTTAACAGATTCTCTCGACATTTGACAAGAAGGATTTTCTCTTGATTATCGACATCACTGGCGAATTTCACATACATATATCGCCCGATTTTAACATCTGGAGTCACAGCAAGCACATTTAGTGACCAATCTTGCCAAAATTTTGCACAACGATTTCCTCGACGACTTCCATAATATCTGAGTCTGCTTGAAATCGGTTCAGATTTAGATAAAGCTCCCATACATATGTTCTGCACAACGATTTCCTCGACGACTTCCATAATATCTGAGTCTGCTTGAAATCGGTTCAGATTTAGATAAAGCTCCCATACATACAGGGTGGCTGATGAATATTGCTACATTAAGAAACTCAAATAATTTTTTTTCGGTGTATGGAATACATATTTCTTTTATTCATGTTAAAGCTCGTTCAATTTTATTAAATATAGTTTAATTTGTTTTAAAAATAATGGAATTTAAATGCCCCCCCTGCTCGTTGATGCATGTGCGGCATCTTAGCAAAAAGTTATTCATTACTGCTTGGAGAGTTGAGACAGGAATAGCCGCAATTGTTGCTCGAATGGATTGCTTTAGTTCATTCAAATTTGTTGGTTTTGCTTTGTAAACTTCCTGTTTGCAATGACCCCACAAGAAAAAGTCAGGTGCAGTAAGGTCAGGCGACCTGGGTGGCCAACGGAATGTGGAGTTTCTGGATATCAGTTTATTGGGAAATTTTCGTCGCAATTCTGTCATAACAGGTTGGGCTATGTGAGGACCTGCACCATCTTGCTGAAACCACACAGAGTTAAAAGAAATTCTCTTTCGGCGTAATTCTGGATAGAAAAACTCTCTCAACATGTTCAAGTAGCGGTCTCCAGTAACCGTAACGGGGTGACCGTTTTCTTCGAAGAAGTAGGGCCCGACAATGAAACGTGATGAAACTGCACACCACACTGTGACACGAAGTGGATGCAATTCCGTCTCATGGAGTGTCTGTGGGTTGGAAGCACTCCATATTCGACAATTTTGTTTGTTTATGTTGCCGTTCAAATCGAAATGGGCCTCGTCAGACATGAAAAGACAGTTCAACATGTTTCCATCCTCTTCCACCATTTGAAGCATCTTCTGGCAAAATTCCAAGCGAATCGGCAAGTCTGCAGCGTTCAGTTTGTTGGCCATTTGAATTTTATATGGGAATAAGTCCAAATCTTTGTGCATAATTGACTGTAATGACTGTCTGCTTATACCCATTTGAGCAGATAAGCTTCTTGTCGAAACTCTTGGATTGTGTTGTATCGCAGCAGCTACAGCAGCGATTGTTTCCTCCGTTCGAACTGAAGGGTTTCGATGGTAAGGTCTTCTGTTGACTGTCCCATGCTCGGCAAAATTGTTTACAAGTCTCATTATGGTCCATCTGCTCGGAGGATTGCCGCCAAACGTGCGTCTATACTCTCTTTGAACCGAAACTACAGACTCCAGTGCGTGATAGCGGCGGACAATCCAAATTCTTGTTTCGGTGTCCCAGTTATCCATTTTTGTCAAATCTAAGAATCAATCTGCAAAATAAAAAAAAAATCGACCACATTCATTAAATAGAAAAAAAGTTATTACATTTTTTTTTGGTAGCGGCTTTCATCAGCCACCCTGTATGTTCATCAGATTTTGGGTAATTTGCCATAATGTTGTCCTTTGTCAACCGTAGTTATTACAGTCTGAACATATTTGCTTGAAATTCGATACGGATTGTTTAATAACCTATCTGCTAACATCCTTTGAGGTCCATCAAAATTGGTTCAGAATTGGATATAGCTCACGGAATTGTAGGTGAGGGTTTTTATACAGTCGGCTCCGCGCGACTTTTCTCCTTCCTTACTGTTTTTTCAATGGATACTTTGATCTAATGTACATTTTATGCAATTTTTTATTTACAGCAAATTTTTATCGAAATTTTGTATTTAAAAAATATTTATGGAAATTTTGCCTTTACCGAAAATTTCCTCAAAATATTGTCTATAGAAAAAATTTCCTCTAGATTTTTTCTTTTTGAGAAAAATTTCTCAAGATTTTTTTTTTAAGAGAAAATATTTCAGAAATATTTTCTTCAGAGAAAATTTTCTTATAATTTTGTCTTAAGAGAAAATCTGCTCAAAATTTTGTATTTATGGAAAATTTGGTCAATAGTTCTGCAGCGAAAAATTCCTCGAGTTTTTGTCTTTGAAAACTTTTTCATCAAAATTTTGTTCTGAGAGAAAATATTGGTTGCCCAAAAAGTAATTGCGGATTTTTCATATAGTCGGCGTTGACAAATTTTTTCAACGGCTTGTGACTGTAATTGCATTCTTTCTTCTGTCAATTATCAGCTGTTATTTTTTGCTTGCTTTAGAAAAAAAGTGTAAAAAAGTATATTTGATTAAAGTTCATTCTAAGTTTTATTAAAAATGCATTTACTTTCTTTTAAAAATCCGCAATTACTTTTTGGGCAGCCCAATATTTCTCAAAATTGTCTTTAACGAAAATTTCCACAAAACTTGGCTTTTGAAAAAATGTTATGGAAAATTTTTATTGAAAAGCAAGTAAGAGCGTGCTAAGTTCGGCCGGGCCGTATTTTATATACCCTCCACCATGGATCGTATTTGGCGAATTCTATGCGCGGTATCTCTTTTTAGGCAAACAAAGAATATTGAATAAGAACTGTTATGCAATTGGAGCTATATCAAGTTATAGTCCGATTTGGACCAGAAATGAATGTCAAACATTGTAAAAGTCATTGTGTAATATTTCAGCCAATTCGAATAAGAATTGCACCCTTTATGGTCTCAAGAAGTAAAATAGGGAAATCGGTTTATTTGGGAGCGGTATCAGGCTATACACCGATTCAGACCATATTTGACACGTATGTTGAAGGTTATGGTAGAAGCCGTTGTATAAAATTTTAGCCAAATCGGATAAAAATGAAGCCCTCTAGAGACTCAAAAAGTCAATATTCCAAATCGGTTTATATGGCAGCTATATCAGGTTATGGAACGATTTATACCATTTTTAGCACGGTTATTGGAAGTCCTAACAAAACACCTCATGCAAAATTGCAGCTAAATCGGATAAGAATTGCGCCCTCTAGAGGCTCAGGAAATCAAGACCCCAGATCGGTTTATATGACAGCTATATCAGGTTATAGACCGATTTGAACCATACTTAAGATAGTTATTGGAAATCATCAAAAAACACCTCATGCTAAATTTCAGCTAAATCGGATAAGAATTGCGCCCTCTAGAGGCTCAAGAAGTCAAGACCCCAAATTCGTTTATATGACAGCTATATCAGGTTGTAGACCGATTTGAACCATGCTTAAGACAGTTATTGGAAATCATAAAAAAAACACCTCATCTAAATTTTCAGCCAAATTGGATAAGAATTGCGCCCTCTAGTGGCTCAAAATGTCAAGATCAAAGATAGGTTTATATGACCGCTATATCAGGTTATAGACCGATTTGAACCATACTTAAGACAGTTATTGGAAATCATAAAAAAACACATCATGCCAAATTTCAGCCAAATCGGATAAGAATTGCGCCCTCTAGTGGCTCAAAATGTCAAGATCAAAGATAGGTTTATATGGCAGCTATATCAAAACATGGACCGATATAGCCCATTTACAATCCCAACCGACCTACACTAATAAGAAGTATTTATCCAAAATTTCAAGCGGCTAGCTTTCTTCGTTCGAAAGTTAGGGTGCTTTCGACAGACAGACGGACGGACATGGCTAGATCGACTTACAATGACATGACGATCAAGAATATATATACGTTATGAGGTCTCAGACGCATATTTCGAGGTGTTACAAACAGAATGACGAAATTCTTCCTTCCACCATAGGATGGGGGTATACTCATCCTATAGTGGAAAAATTTTCGTCAAAATTATGTTCCCAAAGAAAATTTTTTTGAAATTTTAACAAAATTTAAGAAAAATATCGACTAGCCAAACAAAACTCACTGTCTGTAATTTCAGCAAAATCGGATCGGTCTATATGGGGGCTATATCAAGATATAGTCCGATATAGCCCATCTTCGAACTTAACAAAATAGAACCCTGCGAAGTTTCAGCTCAATATCTCTATTTTTAAATACTGTAGCTTGATTTCAACCAACAGACGGACGGACATCACTAGATCGTCTTAGATTTTTACAATGATCAAGGATATAAAGGGTGATTTTTTTGAGGTTAGGATTTTCATGCATTAGTATTTGACAGATCACGTGGGATTTCAGACATGGTGTCAAAGAGAAAGATGCTCAGTATGCTTTGACATTTCATCATGAATAGACTTACTAACGAGCAACGCTTGCAAATCATTGAATTTTATTACCAAAATCAGTGTTCGGTTCGAAATGTGTTCATTCACCGTAACGTTGCGTCCAACAGCATCTTTGAAAAAATACGGTCCAATGATTCCACCAGCGTACAAACCACACCAAACAGTGCATTTTTCGGGATGCATGGGCAGTTCTTGAACGGCTTCTGGTTGCTCTTCACTCCAAATGCGGCAATTTTGCTTATTTACGTAGCCATTCAACCAGAAATGAGCCTCATCGCTGAACAAAATTTGTCAAAATTTGAACACATTTCGAACCGAACACTGATTTTGGTAATAAAATTCAATGATTTGCAAGCGTTGCTCGTTAGTAAGTCTATTCATGATGAAATGTCAAAGCATACTGAGCATCTTTCTCTTTGACACCATGTCTGAAATCCCACGTGATCTGTCAAATACTAATGCATGAAAATCCTAACCTCAAAAAAATCACCCTTTATTTACGTTATAGGGTCAGAAATGGATATTTCGATGTATTGCAAACGGAATGACAACATGAATATACCCCCATCCTCCGGTGGTGGGTATAAAAATTATCAATCAAGGGGTTTACAATTTTTAATATACCCAAGAAACCAAGGGTCTAAAATCAAAATCGAATTTCCGGTTTTAAGCGACATCTTTGGTTTTTGGACCAATATATGACGAACTTCCGATTTTGTTGTTACGATGCTGAAGCTTGATTTAGATTTTAGGCCCATGGTTTCTTGAACAAAAACCCTTAGAATTTGTTGCCAAAACTTAACTCACGCCAATGTTCATTCAGTTGATCGTGGGCTAACTCATCACTTTTACCGAACATTCTTCTGCAGGAGTAGAAGTCCTGCGGATACTTATTTCTTCTCTAATCCTTTTTTCATCAAACTTTCTGGGACCCTTCAAACAGTTTCAATTCCTTCGAAAATTGCTGAGCGATCTTGGCCAGAGACGGAAATCTATTTGGCGGTGTATTATACCTCCGCGTGAAAGATGGACACTGTAGCGCAGAGGTTAGCATGTCCGCCTATGACGCCAAATGCCTGGGTTCGAATCCTGGCGAGATCATCAGAAAAAAAAATTTCAGTGGTGGTTTTCCCCTCCTAATGCTGGCAACTTTTTTGAGGTACTATGCCATGTAAAACTTCTCTCCAAAGAGGTGTCGCACTGCGGCAAGCCATTCAGATTCGGCTATAAAAATTAGCTTAAACTTGAATCTGACTGCACTCATTGATATGTGAGAAGTTTGCCCCTGTTCCTTAGTGAAATGTTCATGGGCAAAATTTGCATTTACATTGGCTTGGTGCGCAACTCATTCCTCAACACCCATCTCTGCAGTGTCCTTAGCGACTTGTCCATATCTGAGGAATAAGATAAGGTGAGATTTTTGTTGGCTTCGATTTTTGTGGTATCAAAATCATAATCAGCGATAAAATGCACACAGTTCTTTCAATCTTATTCTCTTGCCCCTAGCTTGGTTCCCAATTCTATTTTAGCATTTACCATGACAAATATCTGAAATATTCGCCTTTTTTCTCAAATTATGAGAAACAAATTTGTGAATGCCACCCAAAGATTATTGGAAGGTCCAACAAACAAAAAAATATTTCACGTTAATTTGTTAAAGTCCTCAAAATTTTTCTATAAATGCAAATGAGTGCCGCCGCCTCTCCAACAGCGCCTCAACAAATTATTTCAGAAATTTTTATTATGCTTCTAACTACCTACCTGCTGCTGCTGTTGTTGTGGATGTTGATGATGAAGATGAAAATCTATGGAGTTTGGCTCTCCATGATGCCATTTTAATGTGGTGCGTTTGTTGTTGCCCTTCTCTCATATGGTGTTGGAATCAGGGTAATTAATTGAAATGTATATTTCGATGCAACAACAACAACAGCAACAATAAAAACCCTAAAATAAATTGAGTCATTTTTATTATATGTCGCATTTTGTTATTTATTTTCCATATAAAAAAAAAATTCCTTTTGTTGTGGTCTCTTAGGTTGGCTGGTTGTTGGTGTGGCACATGTTGGCCAGTATTTTTGTTATTTTTTTTTTTTGTGAAACGGAAATTCCTCACATGCGTTAGGTTTACCCCCCCCCCCCCACCAAACATGGGCGAGGGGTAAATATTGGCTGTGGAGCATGTTTTTATAGGACGGATATTGCATATTGTGGCCACACGGGCAATGTTCATAGGGCAAGTTGCGTTAATCGCCCCCCTCACCCGAAGGCTGATGTTTGTCTTTCATTTTTATGGACCACACATTTAGATAAGGTTCTCTGCCCAATATCTGTATCTATAGATCTCTTGTTTGAATTGTTTTTTCTTCAAGTTTTCAGAAGACACTTTTTATGATCATCATCTGCGAACATTCCCCATTTCAATCTCTTGGGGTTAGTGAATTTATTTTTATTTTATTTTATTTTTTTTTTTTTTTTGGTTTTCTTTGTGAAGCACTTTGTTTTCCATTTCCAAAGAAACCGACCAACCAACCGATGCTCGTTAAAAGTTACCTTTTCAAATTCTATTCTTCTTTGCTTGGTTTTTTCTTATCTTAATGAGATGAGATTGCTGGGTATTATTTTGAAGGTATGGGTTTGATGTTTTCATAGGCTTCCTATGGTATTCACTATGATTTTTCACAATTGATTGTTCGAGCACCTTTTTTCTCAATAGCCTAATTCTGGATAATTTTTGTGTGGAGCTCTTTAGGGTTTTTTTTTTGACCACATCAAGTGTCATTATTAGTAGGTTTTATTTATTCAAGGAATTAACAATTGATTGGTTTGTTGGCAACTACCTCTACATGATCTTGCAGTAATAATGTCATCATGAAGAAAATCCTCCAGTTGAGAACAAACAGCAGCGAAATGGGTTTATGGCTTATAAATAAAATGAAAGATGGTTCCTACCGTTGAACCATCCAGATAGCTTTTAAAAGCCCAATAACTTGCGAATCACATCCGCTAAATCAGACAGGTTCTCAAAGAAATGAGAACCTTAAGTGTGGGACACACACACAAAAGGTGTTCTATAGTCTCTTCTTCTTCGATGTCCTCACGGCTTCTAGAATAGTCGTTGCTGACAACCTTCAGTCTGTCAGTATGTTTTCCAGTGACCTGTTATGACGAACACAATGACTAAGACATCTGTCCTAGCCAATGACAGCAAAGCAGTAGACCTCTTTACGTCTTTATGTCATTCGTTGTCTTTCGGGAGTGGTCCTGAAAACTTAGCTTACATGTCGCCAAAGGCATACCCACAGATTCCAGTGTCCCTGAAATGTGTAGGGTAGTTTCTAGTCTCATAAGCTTGCCCGCAATAAAATTCCCTGGGATATCTCTGTGGCCCGACACCCGTCCAAAGGCGGAATTATAAAATTCTATATACCTTGTCTTCGAGTGAAGCGGACGAGCTCATTCTTCCCATTTCTCGCAGCACATCTCCATAGTTTTTTCTGTAATCTTTCCAAGATTTGACTGATCGTCAACAGGAATTTACTTAGGATCAATAGCACGACATTGGCCGCATTTGCGATTAATTTCTTGCCATTATTCTTGTGATCGAATAGGAGTGTTTATCTCAAAGTTCCAGAAAATCGGCAACAATAGTCCCTTAAGCCATTCTCCTTGTTGCCTAACATACTATTCGCCTGCCTGGAAATATTTGGGTCAACCCCACGCGGTCCAGAGTGCCAACTATCGATCCTAACCCAACCAGAAAAGCCGTCATTGCGTACCCCTTCGGTTGAAGAAACATTTATATTTCTTGTATCACGAACTACACTTAAAGTAGATATAGAGGTAGCCCCCTGAAATTGTTTTCCACTGAAATTCTTCAATGTTACTTGCTAACCTTTAAGTTCATATCAGGCTCTCTCTTCAAAAATTCTATTCCAGCCTTGGAAGGTATTCCAATGGATACCTGCAGTAGTGCAGGGATGATTTCGTCTGATGCATCTGTTTAGAATGCTAAAAAGTTGCAAATTGCCCACACTATCGATAAAACCTTTCGTTGAGGCAGCTTCTGTGGCTATTGCGATTGACGGCTTCTCTTAAATACCCGTTAAATGCGTCACCATTAGTATTCTTGGTGTAATTCACGTTCGATCTGGACCATATTTTGGGTTGGATATCGGGAGTCTTACAGCAGCTCACTGTTTCAAATTTCAGCAAAATTGGAGTATAAATGTGCCTTTTACGGTCTTTAAACCCAAAAGCTGAAGACCGGTCTCTATGGCAGCCACATATAAATATAGCCCGATCTGCACCATATTCGGAACAGATATTGGCAGTCTTGGTACAACTCACTGTTCCAATTTTCAGCGAAGTCGCGTAATAAATGCGTCTGTTATAGGGCTAAGTTCCTCAATAAGCAGATCGGTCTATATGACAGCTATATCTAAATATGTTCCGATCTGGAACATATAAAACTCACTATACTAAATTTTAACGAAATCGGGTAATAAATGCGCCTGTTATAGACTTAACTTAACCTGCGTATAGAAGAAATACGAGTCTGTTCTAAATTTCAACTCAATAACTCAATTTTAAAAGACTGTAGCGTGAATACAACTAACGAGCACACGGTCGCTGCTTTAAATGAATATACACTATTGTTTTATCTCCAGGATTTGTCTAAAGATATCATTTAACTAAGTGTTTACACTTTTTAGGAAATTTAAACAATATTTTGTTTTTGTCCAATTTTAGGTTTTACAAAAATTTAAGATTTTGATAAATTTTATGTTTGAATAGTGACTAGTCAAACTTCTACAAATCTGCTCTTAATTAAACATCTCGATTATATCAGGCTACCCAGCTGTTCACTTTATATCCAATGAAAATTTAATCCAGCCGATGTTAATTGCTCAAATATTTCATCTCTTAATATTGTCACCGCTGTCCGTGAGAAATCCAGTCAGTTGTTGCTTTAGAAATCATTCCTAGAAATCTATGGCCCGTCGTGGGGCTATCTCGATGAACTTAAGTGCATATAATTACAAATTATGGCACTGACAATTCAAGTTATCTAATCGTTGCTACTGCAACAACTGCCATCACAGTGGCAATGCTACCCAAAACATTTTTACATAATTAATTGCTTTCCTTGTAATTTGAAATCAATGTTGTTGATATGTGATGGTGTTGAAAACCCTCTGCACACTCAAAGCGAAAATAAAGTTCTCACACATGCATGTGAAGTAGGGACACGCTGTGGGGCTTGAAACGAACGGGTTCTTATCAATTTGTGAGGATATCATGAATGTTCACGTGCATGAGAAGAAGGCTGCAACAAACAAATCCAAAGCAGCCAGGCAATCAGAATGGCAGTCGCCAGCCACCTGCGACCTGCTAGCTGCTAATCAACACATCAAAATAGCATAGCTAAGCATTGACACCGTGTGAGAGGCAAAGAGAAAGAGAGACACATGTGTGTGTGAATTCAAATCTCCACTTGCGTATGGGACACACAACAATCAAAGAATCTACGTTGAGATAGATGTATTAATCCCGAATGCAAGGCATCACACACACACACACACACACAAATGAAATCATAAAACAGAGCGTGATACTTGATTTCGATGACACCCCAGAATGTGTACAAGAATACGGACTACGAATAATCGAACTTAGAGACAGTCACTTAATACACTTTGTATATCAGTAAAGGATGCATTCATTTTGTTTTATTGCACAGTGGTTGAAATCAAAGAAAAAACTAAACATTTGTTTGCATAGGCAGTAGGTAAATGAATGCAATAGAAATAGGGCCATATGCAATCGAACATCATGGAGAGAAGGAGACCCGTAGAAGAGAGAAAGAAAGAGCGCCATTTAAATTTTGAATGACATTTTATCTAAACCAGTCGTGGGCAAATGCACACACTATTACACATATTTGTGTACGCGAAGAAAAACATAAGCCCATGGGCTTGGAAATATTGCGCACACTGATCCAATCACAAACTGACTGTCCCACTTACTTTGTGTCACCGCAGTGAGTGACTCGAGTCACTCAAACGTCTGTTTTTATACCCACCACCATAGGGTGGGGGTATACTAATCTACTCATTCTGTTTGTAATACCTCGAAATATTTGTCTAAGATATATATGTATCCTTGATCACCACGACATTTTAAGTCGATCCAGCGATGTCCGTCCGTCTGTCTGCCGCAAGCACGCTAACTTTCAAAGGAGTAAAGCTAGGCACTAGAAAATTCGCACAAGTACTTCTTAACAGTGAAGGTCGGTTAGGATTATAAATGGGCCATATCGGCCCATGTTTAGATATAGCTTTTATATAAACCGCTCCTTGACCCACTAGAGGGCGCAATTCCCATCCGATTTGCCTGAAATTAGGCATGCAATGTTTTGTTATGACTTTCAACAACTGTGCAAAGTATGGTTCAAATTGGTCTTTGACCTGATATAGCGGTCATTTAAACCCATCCTTGATTTTGACTTCTTAGGCCTCTAGAGGGCGCAATTCTTATCCGATTTGGCTGAAATTAGGCATGCAATGTTTTGTTATGATTTTCAACAACCGTGCTAAGTGTGGTTTAAATTGGTTCAAAACTTGATATAGCTGCCATATGAACCGATCTTGGATCTTGACTTCTTGAATTACTAGAGGGCGCAATTCTTGTCCGACTGGGCTGAATTTTAGCACGAAGTGTTCTGTTACGAATTCCAACAACCGTTATTAGTATAGTCCAAATCGGTTAATAACCTGATTTAGCTGCCATATAAACCGATCTTGGATGTTGACTTCTTGAGCCACTAGATGGCGCAATGCTCGTCCGATTTGGCTGACATTTTGCATGAAGTGTTTTGTTATGACATTCAATAATTGTGCTACGTATGGTTCAAATCAGTCTATAACCTGATATAGCTGCCGTATAAACCGATCTTGGATCTTGACTTCTTGAACCACTAGAGGGCGCAATTCTTATCCGGCTGGGCTGAATTTTAGCACGAAGTGTTCTGTTACGACTTCCAACAACTGTGCTAAGCATGCTCCAAATCGGTCCATAACCTTATATAGCTGTCATATACACCGATCTGGAATCTTGAATTTTTAGGCCTCTAGAGGGCGGAATTCTTATCTGATTTGGCTGAAATTTTTGCATCAAGTGTTTTGTTATGACTTTCAACAGCTGTGATAAGTATGTTTCAAATCAGTCCATAATATGATATAGCTGCCATATAAACCGATCTGCGATCTTGACTTTTTGAGCCACTATAGGGCGCAATTCTCATCCGATTTGGCTGAAATTTAGCACGAAGTGTTTTGTTATGATCTTTAACAACTGTGCTAATTATGATTCAAATCGGTCCATAACCTGACATAGCTGCCATATAAACCGATCTGGGATCTGGAATTTTTAGGCCTCTAGAGGGCGCAATTCTTATCCGATTTGGCTGAAATTTAGCACGAAGTGTATTGATATGACTTCTAACAACTGAGCTAAGTATGATTCAAATCGGTCTATAACCTAAAATAGCTGCCATATAAACCGATCTGGGATCTTGACGTTTTAGGCCTCTAGAGGGCGTTACTACTATACGATTTGGCTGAAATTTTGAACAACGGTTTCTCCCATGACCTTCAACATACTTGTCCAATATGGTCTGAATATATCTACAGCCTTATACAGCTCCCATATAAACCGATCTCCGGATTTTGCTTCTTAAGCCCCTACAAGGCGCAATTCTTATCCGAATGGACAGAAATATAACACTATCATCGTCTTCAACTTTCAATTCATGTATGGTCCGATTTGGACTATAACTTGATATAGCTCCAATAGCATACCAATTCTTATCCATTATTCTTTGTCTGCATAAACGGATATACCGCGCAAAGAACTCGTCATGGGGTCTGGCAGTTCGGCCCCCATGTGCAAATTTCCACATCGCCACTGCCTTCGCACTGGCCACTTACTCTACTTTGTTCAGTAGTTGGTCAAGTGGGA
The DNA here is from genome assembly GCF_963082655.1 of Stomoxys calcitrans. Lineage (NCBI taxonomy): Eukaryota > Metazoa > Arthropoda > Insecta > Diptera > Muscidae > Stomoxys > Stomoxys calcitrans. Next base: position 8,072,338 of record NC_081556.1, read on the forward strand.
TATGTGCAAGTCCGGCGACTGGTTCGCTCCAGGCATATTCGTCTTCCATCTGCTCTCGCAGAATACCATCGTGTTTGTGAATCCTAGCCTCGCTATGCTCCATGTCGTGAGCCTGAAGTTTGAAATTTGATAGAATTTCCAAATTTTCACTGAAACTTCCCCTCAACAAAATGTCCATGAACTTTCCGTTAACAAAATGTTGTTTGTTTTGCTCTGATCACTGTGCATTGTTAGCTGTACTACTCGGAGAACACTCATAGTTCACCCAATTCCCTTGAAACAGGTAGACATTGTCTAGAGCCTAAGCAAAGGCCATAAAAATGATCACCTAACAGCAAACTGTGACAAATGCCTTCATTGCATTTTATTATCCCTCCCATGGTTAAACGAAGTTAATCGCTTCCAATGTCAAGAGATAGTCAAATCCACTTTGAAGTTTCCATTCCCCTCCATTGACTGTGTAAGAGGTAAAAAAGATAGGCATAAGAAAATTTCAAATCAAAATTCAGACTTGGACCATAAAATCTTCCAAAACAGAAACAGAGAGACGGTGAGAGAGAGAGAGAGGAGACAAAAATGAAAACACTCATCACACAAAAAGTGTTTAAACACTTCACTCTTCAAGTGTGGAGCTGAGAAATGGAGTGGGCATGTCATTGCCTTGATACTGTGACAGCAGCAGTAAACTAATAAAGTTAAGATACTGTGTGTTTTTCCAGTTAAGTTTGAGTTAAACTCTAAGCAATAGGTTGCCCTAGGACTAGGGCTGAGAGCAACATATAAATTTTACCTGTTTTTTTATGGACTCACTTAATTTACGAAGTGGTTAAACTGCTGGCTGCTTGAAATGAAAATAAATAAAATATATGAGGGGTGAGATTTTAAAATGTCTGTATGTTCGTGATAAAGGCTGCACAAGCCTTCAACTAGTTACTGACCTAGGTCTTGCTCTAGGATAGTCCATGTGTGTTGTTGTTGTTTTTTTGGTTCGGCTTTGATACCTTTTATCCATTCGGTTCACATATTGGGGATTGTGACACTAATTGCTTCATTTAACAAAATGTTTTGTGGTTTCAATTCGAAGAGAAAACCTCAGAAGCTGTTCATAAGAAACGAAGGTAGAGTAGTTCATAACGTGGACAAATACAAAGGACATTTTTTAGAATATCATATAACATTATGGTACACTAATGAATAGAAGACATTTTGTAAAAGCTGCCTGGGTCTCGGACATGGGGACGACTGGTGTCAGTGGAATCCTCCACAATGACAATGTCATGAAAACTATTTTTGCATTACTTTTTAAAAGCCTTTTTTGTTTTTATACCTCCCACCATGGAATGGAGGTATACTAATTTCGCCATTTTGTTTGTAACACCTCGAAATATGCGTCTGAGATCCCATAAAGTATATCTATTCTTGATCGTCATTTTAAGTCGGTCTAGCCATGTCCGTCCATCCTCCTGTCTGTCGAAATGACTGAATTTTCGCACGTTGTGTTCTGGTATCACTTCCAATAACTGCGCTAAGTATGGTTCAAATCGGTCCATGTCATATAAACCGATATTGAATCTTGACTTCTTGAGCCTCTAGAGGGCGCAATACTCGTTCGATTGGACTGAAATTTTCCACGTTGTGTTCTGGTATCACTTCCAATAACTGCGCTAAGTATGGTTCAAATCGGTCCATGTTTTGATATGGCTGCCATATAAACCGATCTTTGGTCTTGAATTCTTGAGCCTCTAGAGGGCGCAATACTCGTTCGATTGGACTGAAATTTTCCATGTGGTGTTTTGGTATCACTTTCAAAAACAGCGCTGAGTATGGTTCAAATCGGTTCATGTCTTGATATAGCTGCCATATAAACCGATCTTGGGTCTTGACTTCTTGAGCCTCTCGAGGGCGCAATTCTCGTCCGATTTAACTGAAATTTTGCACGTGGTATTCTGGTATCACTTTCAACAACTGCGCTGAGTATGGTTCAAATCGGTTCATGTCTTGATATATCTGCCATATAAACTGATCTTGGGTCTTGACTTCTTGAGCCTATAGAGAGCGCAATTCTCGTTCGATTTGCCTGAAATTTTGCACGAGGTGTTTTGGTATCACTTTCAACAACTGCGCTTAGTATGGTTCAAATCGGTCCAAGTCTTGATATAGCGGCCATATAAACCGATCTTGAATTTTGACTTCTTGAGCCTCTAGAGGGCGCAATACTCGTTCGATTTGACTGAAATTTTGCACGTGGTGTTTTGGTATCACTTTCAACAACCGCGCTGAGTATGGTTCAAATCGGTTCATGTCTTGATATAGCGGCCATATAAACCGATCTTGAATCTTGACTACTTGAGCCTATAGAGGGCACAATTCTCGTTCGATTTGACTGATATTTCGCACGTTGTGTTCTGGTATCATTTTCAACAACTGCGCTGAGTATGGTTCACATCGGTTCATGTCTTGATATAGCGGTCATATAAACCGATCTTGGGTCTTGAATTCTTGAGCCTCTAGAGGGCGCAATTCTCGTTCGATTTGACTGAAATTTCGCACGTGTTGTTTTGGTATCACTTTAAACAACTGCACTAAGTGTGGTTCAAATCGGATACTATTTAGATATATCTGCCATATAAACTGATCTCGGGTCTTGACTTCTTGAGCCTATAGAGGGCGCAATTCTTGTTCGATTTGACTGAATTTTCGCACGTTATGTTCTGGTATCACTTCCAATAACTGCGCTAAGTATGGTTCAAATCGGTTCATGTCTTGATATAGCTGCCATATAAACCGATCTTGGGTCTTGACTTCTTGAGCCTCTAGAAGGCGCAATTCTCGTTCGATTTGACTGAAATTTTGCACGTGGTGTTTTGGTATCACTTCCAATAACTGAACTAAGTGTGGTTCAAATCGGATCATATTTAGATATATCTGCCATATAAACTGATCTTGGGTCTTGAATTCTTGAGCCTCTAGAGGGCGCAATACTCGTTCGATTTGTCTGAAATTTTGCACGTGGTGTTTTGGTATCACTTTCAACAACCGCGCTGAGTATGGTTCAAATCGGTTCATGTCTTGATATAGCTGCCATATAAACTGATCTTGGGTCTTGACTTCTTGAGCCTCTAGAAGGCGCAATTCTCGCTCGATTTGACTGAAATTTTGCACGTGGTGTTTTGGTATCACTTCCAATAACTGCACTAAATGTGGTTCAAATCGGATCATATTTAGATATATCTGCCATATAAACCGATCTTGAATCTTGACTTCTTGAGCCTCTAGAGGGCGCAATTCGTATCCGATTTGCCTGATATTTTGCACGAGGTATTTTGTTATCTTATTTTGTTACTTTCAATAACTGTGCTAAGTATGACGCAAATCGGTTCATGTTTTGATATAGCTGCCATATAAACCGATCTTGGGTCTTGACTTCTTGAGCCTCTAGAGGGCGTAATTCTCATCCGATTTAACTGAAATTTTGCATGAGGTATTTTGTTATGGCTTCCAATAAATGTGTTAAGTATGATTTGAATCGGTTCATAACCTGATATAGCTGCCATATAAACCAATCTTGAATTTTGACTTCTTGAGCCTCTAGAAGGCGCAATTCTCGTTCGATTTGACTGAATTTTCGCTCGTTGTGTTCTGGTATCACTTCCAATAACTGAACTTAGTGTGGTTCAAATCGGATCATGTTTTGATATAGCTGCCATATAAACTGATCTTGGGTCTTGGCTTCTTGAGCCTCTAGAGGGCGCAATACTCGTTCGATTTGACTGAATTTTCGCACGTTGTGTTCTAGTATCACTTCCAATAACTGCGCTAAGTATGGTTCCAATCGGTCCATGTCTTGATATAGCTGCCCTATAAACCGATCTTAAATCTTGACTTCTTGAACCTCTAGAGGGCGCAATTCGGATCCGATTTGCCTGGAATTGTGCACGAGGTGTTCTGTTATGACTTCCAATAACTGTGCTAAGTATGACGCAAATCGGTTTATGTTTTGATATAGCTGCCACATAAACCGATCTGGGATCTAGACTTCTTGACGCTCTAGAGGGCGCAATTCTCATCTGATTTGGCTGAAATTTTGTGCAACGGCTTCTCACATGACCTTCAACATGTCCAATGACCTTCAACGTGTCTAATATGGTCTGAATCGATCAATAGCTTGATACAGCTCCCATATAAACCGATCTCCCGATTTTGCTTCTCGAGCCCCTACAAGGCGCAATTCTTGTCCGAATGAACTAAAATATTACACAGTGACTTGTACAACGTTCAGCATTCATTTATGGTCCGAATCGGACTATAACTTGATATAGCTCCAATAGCATAACAGTTCTTATTCAATATTCTTTGTTTGCCTAAAAAGAGATACCGCGCATAGAACTCGACAAATGCGATCCATGGTGGTGGAGGGTATATAAGATTCGGCCCAGCCGAACCTAATTTTCCTCAATTTTCCCTCTATATTTAAATGTCACTTAATCATGGTAGCCAAGACTGGGGTGCAGCAACATTTTAATGTTATTTTAATGAATTCAAAAACTGATGGCAGAAAATCGATAGCCAGAATACACAATGACATAACTAAGAAAAAATTTTATCACAATTTGTAATCAGAAAGGGATAAGAAATCTCCACAACATCAGGGAGAAGGTGCACCCAAAGGCACCAAATAATGTCATACCAAAACAGGCGGCAGGTAACTGAATACTCTCAAGGAATTTAAGGGCAGAAAATAACCCAAAATGTTGCAACATGAATAATACAATAAAATCCACTTAAAAAGAATCCCTTCAAATATTGTAAAAAAAAACATGTTAAATCCCAAGCATACAAGAGTTCGTGTCATTCACAAAAGTGCATTGAACTGCAGAGGGGCCAGGTATTGGCAAACAAAATTTAAACAAATCCCAGGCACATTCACCCAGTAACAAAAAAAAAGCGAACATCGATTTAAACAAATTGATATTTGTCCTTATCAGTGTTTTTAAATCTGCCATGCCAATACTTTTTGTGATTTTGCCTTTTCCTCCATTATGTTCTCTTTTAGCGATTTTAATCTGCCACATTTAAAAGCGGATTTTGTTCATTTAAATTGAAACGTATTTCATGTAAACAGGCAACAGCAAGTAATCCTTGCCAACAGCGAGTCGATTGCTCTGTAGCAAGTGCTCGATAACAATCTGCATTAAAGTCGGAATTTTGCAAAAAATAAAAACAAATTCAAATGAAAATGGTAAGAATTAAAAATAAAAAGCCTCGTACCGATTTCTAAAGAATTTGATATTTAAAATTTTCTGCATTATTTTCTTTAAAATGCCAAGTGTTGTTCTTATGAATGTTATCAATGGTTTGGCAAATGGTTTGGTTTCTTTACAGATTCAAAAAAAAAAAAATTTAAAAAATTTGTTTCACTGTCAAACATCTTCAGTTTGGTCTATAATTTAACCATAAATCGTCTTACAAACGATTAACGGTTGCAAATTATTGAATTTTATTATCACATAAAAATGAGTACACTGTTAAGAAAGCTCTTCGCGTGCTTCTTTCTGTTCAGCGACGAAGCTCTTTTGTAGCTCAATGGGTACGTAAATAAGCAGAATTGTCAATTTCGAAGTGAAAATCAGCCAGAAGCATTGCAAGAGCTATCAATGCATCCAAGTCACAGTTTGATGCGGTTTATGGGCTGGTGGCATCATTGGACCGTACTTCTTTAAAGATGATACTAATCGTAACGTAACTGTGAATGGTGAGCGTTATCGTAAGATGATATTCAACTTTTTTTTGCCCAAAATGCAAGAGCTTGACTTGCATGATATGTGGTTTCAACACGACGGTGCCATATGCCACACAGCACGCATAACAATGGACTTATTGAGAGACGAGTTCGGTGAAAATTTTATTTCACGTTGGGGATCAGTCAATTGGCCGCGTAGATAGTGCGAGTTAATGCCATTAGACTCTTTTTTGTGGGGCTATGTTAAAACTCATGTCTATACAGACAAGCCCGCTTCAATAGACACATTGGAAATATTGGAAAATGCAGGTCAGTTAAAGTTCATTCTAAGTTTTATTGAAAATGCATTTACTTTCTTTTAAAAAATCCGCAATTACTTTTTGCAATACAAAAAGTTTTATGGAAATGCTAAAAAAAAAGAAAAAAATGTTTAACATTAAAAACTAAAGAAAACTTTTTAATTTTTATATCCACCACCATAGTATAGGAGGTATATTCATTTAGTCATTGCGTTTGCGACACATTGAAATATCCATTATTGAAACTACACTGTATGTATATTTTTGATCCTCGTAAAATCCAAGACGATTTAACTTGTGTGTTTGTCCGTCCGTCCACCTGTCCGTCCGTCCACCTGTCCATCCGTCCACCTGTCCGTCCATCCACCTGTCCGTCCATCCACCTATCCGTCCGTCCACCTGTCCGTCCGTTCTCCGGTCTATTCGTCAACCTGCCTTTCCATCCGTTCGTCTGTCCAATCGTCCATCTGTTCGTACGTCCACCTGTCCAATCGCCCACCTTTGCGGCCGTCCACCTGTCCGCCCGTCCACCTGTCAATCCGTGCATCGATCCCTCCGTCCACCTGTCCGTTCGTCTGTTATCCGGTCTATTCGTCAACCTCCCTTTCCACTCGTCCCTCTGTCCAATCATCCATCTGTACGTCCGTCCACCTGTCAGTCCGTGCACCGGTCCTTTCGTCAACCTGTCTATCCCTCCGTCCGCCTTTCCGACAGTCCACCTGTGTGTTCGTCGACCTGTTCTCCGTCCGCTGTGCATCCGTCCACTGGTCCGTTCGTCAACTTCCTTATTCCTTCGTCCGTCTTTTCGATTGTCCATCTGTGCGTCCGTCCACCTGTTCGTCCGTCCACCTGTCCGTCCGTCCACCTGTCCATCCGTTCTCCGGTCTATTCATCAACCTGTTCTTCCATCCGTCCATCTGTCCGCCCGTCCACCTATCAGTCCGTGCATCTATCCCTCCATCCGTCTTTCCGACAGTCTACCTGTGTGTCCGCCCTTCTACCTGTCTGTCCGTCCGTCCACCCGTCCGCCCTTCCACCTATCCGTCCGCCCACCTGACCGTCCGTCCGTTGTCCGGTCTATTCGTCAACCTGCCTTTCGATCCGTCCGTCTGTCCAATCGTCCATCTGTGCGTCCGTCCGCCTGTCCAATCGTCCACCTGTGCGCCCGTCCACCTGTGCGCCCGTCCACATGTCAGTCCGTGCATCTATCCCTCCGTCCGTCTTTCCGACAGTCCAGCTGTATGTCCGCCCTTCTACCTGTCCGTCCGTCCGTCTGTCAGTCCCTGCACCGGTCCGTTCGTCAACCTGTCTATCCCTCCGTCCGTCTTTCCGACAGTCCACCTGTGTGTTCGTCCACCTGTTTTCCGTCCGCTGTGCATCTGTCCACCTGTCAGTCTGTCCACCGGTCCGTTTATCAACCACTTTTTTCTTTCATCCGTCTTTTTGATCGTCCAGCTGTGCGTTCGTCCATCAGTGCGACCGTCCACCTTCCGTCCGTCCACTTGTCCGTCCATCCACCTGTCCGTCCGTTCTCCGGTTTATTCGCCAACCTGCCTTTCCATCCGTCCGTCTGTCCAATCGTCCATCTGGGCGTCCGTCCACCTGTCCAATCGTCTACCTGTGCGGCCGTTCACCTTTTCAGTCCGTCCACCTGTCAGTCCGTGCATCTATCCATCCGTCCGTTTTTCTGACAGTCCACCTGTGTGTCCGCCCTTCCACCTGTCCGTCCGTCCGTTATCCGGTCTAATCGTCAAGCTGCCTTTCCATCCGTCCGTCTGTCCAATCGTCCACCTGTCCGTCCGTCCACCTATCAGTCCGTGCACCGGTCCGTTCGTCAACCTTTCTATCCCTCCGTCCGTCTTTCCGACAGTCCACCTGTGTGTTCGTCCACCTGTTCTCCCTCCGCTGTGCATCCGTCCACCTGTACGTCCGTCCACCTGTACGTCCGTCCACCTGTCAGTCCGTCCACCTGTCAGTCCGTCCACCTGTCAGTCCGTCCACCGGTCCGTTAGTTAACCTCTTTACTTTTCGATCGTCCAGCTGTGCGTTTGTCCATCTGTGCGTGCGCCCGCTGTCCGTCCACTCACCTGTCCGTCCGTCTATCTGTCCGACCGTCCACCTTTGTCCCTCTCTGTCTGGTCCGTCCGTCCGTCTGTCCATCCGTTAGGCCATTTGTTAATTCTAATCGCAATACAGCCTTAAAAAATTTAGCTGAAATTTTGCACTGACTCGTTTTTCTTTAATACGCAGGTAATGTTCTTGAACGGTTCATATTTGGATATAGCTGCCATATAAAGTAATATTTTGCGGGAAAAATGCTTTCACTTGCCACACCGATTTTACATAAGTAAGCACGTAACACGTCCTATGTGTCCCGTTATGATACCGAGAACTGCACTGGCCTCCTTCTTACTTCTTTTCAGTAATAACCTCGTCTTTTCACAATTTGAATCTTCCTATAGGATTTTCACCATCTTTTTCGCTGTTCTAGAGGGTTATTTTAAATAAATGTTCCTAAAGATTGCAACTTTAAAGCTAAGAATAAAAATTCAATGATTTTTCTCTTTATTGAGTTTTGTGAAACTTCACTGCCAGTTGTTGCCCTATTATATGATCCATTTGGTATTCCTTTGTTCTTGCCATCTCCTCAATTGTTATGACCTGTACCATGGCCTGGTGTTTTCGTTGATTGGGACTTCTTTGCAAAATCGTTGCGAAAAGGCGAGTTGGACCAAGGAGAGGCAATTTGTATAATCCTTGTTTGACAATGCCATTTTAATCGGTCATGATGCAAACAATGACCATGATTCAGAAATGTTCTTTTCCGTCTCTCTGCTAATTGACATTAAGCCCAAGAGGCATCAAATGCCATACAAAAGGAGACGAACATTGCAGACTGTCAGCTATGGCGGCCACTTTAAGGATTATTGATTTTTAAGTGGATATTTGTTTGCTGGAGATGAATGTATGGGAATGAGGGAGCAAGGATTTATTGACGATAAATAAAATGAAAAAATATTTTAACAAGCCAAGGGATATGCCAATTTAAGGATATGCCATTATCGACAATTTGGAGCAAACACACCAAATGCTTTTTTTTGGGAATTTATTAAATAAAAAGTTTTGTCTTGCAACATTTTATGCCTTGCCTGCCTCTTGTTGCTGCTGCATTTGTAATCTCACGCATCTAAATTCCTGGCGATGCAATCTGTGAAATGAAATTCAACACCCATTTTCTTGGACATAATGATGTCTTTACCATTAAATACAAAGTCTCTTGCACAAGTCCCCCATACTGCTGGCACACCAAACGCTTTAAAAGGCAAAAAAAGAGCACAAATTAATCTTAATCTTTTAAACAATTTCAACACCCATATCAGTTTACACTTTGCCGACGCACAGCGCAAAAATGCCAGAAAAAACGAAATGAAATTAATCTTGACAGCGGCGGTGTTGGTTTTTCCTTCCACGCAGCTTTTCAACGAAATTAATTAAACAGATCTGTTTTTCGGTTGAGGCAATGTGCGAAGGAAAAAACAACAACAAAAACAGACATTTAATGAAAATGTATTAAAACTGCAACACTTCGTCAACAAGTGTAATGGCGAAACAGACCCAAGGGAGTCAGTCGTTTACTAACACCACAGAGATAGTATCGTCAAGATGCATTGGCTACATATTTGTGTACAAAATATTTTTTTCAAAAACACTGATTTGAACTACAGGGCAAGGCGATAAACAGAGGAGATGTGCAAAAGGCAAGTGGTCTTTGTTGTAGGGTTGTTTATAAACCATATTTGGCTTGTGTTTCCTTGAAAAATGTGGCTTGTCCACAAAAATCTATAGAAAAAATGTTTCTACAGAAAAAAGAAATCCATAAATTTCCGTAAATTTAAATGTTTACCAACTTTGTATAAAAATATGGTTTTGCAATCGTTTTTCCAAAAAACAAATAACTCAAACAAAAAGAATTAAAATTTTGACAACATTTTTCCTCCCACGGACCCCCTCCCCCTTACCACAATTTTCAAAAACGCAAGATCTCAGAGATGCGTGCTCCGATTTAAGCGAAATTTTCTATGGCACCTCATGGTACCACAAAATCATGACATTGGTACAACAATACAATTTTTGGGGGGGACGCCCCATCTCAAAACCCACCCGAACGGGCATGTTAAGCGAAATTTTGTATGCCACCTCATGGTACCACAAAAACACGACATTGGTGTAAAATTTTTGGGGGGGACGCCCCATCTCAAAACCCATCCGAACGGGCATATTTACCGAATGGGACAATATGGGTATCAAATGAAAGGTATTTAAGAGTAGAGTACTAACTTGTCTTAAAAATTTCACCCTTAGTGTCGGGGGGTTCCCCACCCCCAAAAACACCACCCAACAGGACTGTTTTCCATCTCTGGGCAACATGGGTGTCAAATGAGAGATATTTAAAAGACGAGTACAAATCTGACATAAAAATGTATTCCTTGGTGTCTGAGGGGCCTCCCCACCCCCTAAAACCCCCCAGCAGGACATATTTACTGATTGGGACAATATGGATACCGAATGAAAGCTATTTAAAAGTATAGTGAAACAAGTAAAAAGGCGTTAAGTTCGGCCGGGCCGAACTTTGGATACCCACCACCTCGGGTATATATGTAAACCACCTTTCATCAAAATTCGGTTAAAATTTCATACCTTATACTCATATACCTCATATCGATCTGAACTATATACGACACGATTCGAATGCGTTCAGCGTCATAGGCTTTAGTGGCATGAATTCGATATCCACATTTAGGGCGAAGTGTCCCCACCCTAAAAAGATGTTAAACAAGGCGCAGCGGAGCGGCCCCGGTTCTGCTAGTCTGGATATAAAGTTCGACATGGCTGGATTTTATATATTTTTTTACGTTTTTATAGCAAACCTTATTGCAAAGGGAACTTTGAAATAAAATCAAATTTCGTTCCCTGTGGTCTGCCCTTCCCCTATAAATAACTTTCAATAAAATATATCGTTGATCTACGTTCAACATAAAGACAAAGTTTCACAAAATGAAACAAACAAATTCACTTTATATAAGGATTAAGATAAATTAACTCAAATATGAGCTCAAGGTAGGCATTTCCATAATCAGACGCAAAGCAAAACACATTTTTCCATATCCCTAAAATGCCTTACAGAAGCAGCAAAGCCTCGAAACTCAAAAGACACAGTAAAGCCATAAAAATAAATGATGATTGGTAAATTAAATACACTTTTTTGTAGCTCAGGGTGAGTAAGTGCGTGTGTGTGTGTGTGAGTGTTTGTGAGTGACTTTGTTTAATTGTATGCTCATTTAAGCTAAACTTAAATGAAAGGAGATCTCATACATGCTGTGTAAGTCAGTAACACTGAACTCACACGCACTCATTGTTACACCCAACCCGAGAAGTTTTAAAGATAACAATTTAACGGATATTTGTGATTGAATTTATTTGCTGATGACATACAGGCACAAAGTGTCTGTTTGATGTTTAATGAGGTTTAGATAAAAGAAATCGAACGATAAGCTGTGACAGGCATTTTTTTTTTTTTTTTGAAAAAATTAAATATATCCAATTTTGCCTGTAGATGCAAATATGAAGTTGGACAATAAGAGAGAAAGAGAGAGAGAGAGAGAGAGAAGTTCGAACACTAAAAGCAAATACAAAAATTAGAATTTAAAACACCTTAAGGCAAAACTTAATTTTTTACAAAACTGTAACAACCAAAAAGTTTAACAAAAAAAAACGTATATTTGTTTATAGAAAACGTAACCAAATAAAAGCAAGTAAGAGCGTGCAAAGTTCGGCCGGGCCGAATCTTATATACCCTCCACCATGAATCGCATATATAAATATTGTCCGATATGAACCAAATTTAGGTCAGATGTCGGGGGACCTTAAACTACTCGCTGTTTCAAATTTCAGCCAAATCGGATGAAAAAAAAAACATTTATGGGCATTAGACCCTTTTGTCGGCAGATCGGTCTATATGGCAGCTATATCCAAATATGGTCCGATTTAGCCCGTTCAAGAATGTCACCAGCGTGCATCATAAAGACGTATCTGTGCTAAATTTCAGCTCAATATCTCAATTTTTGAAGGCTGTAGAGTGATTACAACAGACGGACGGACTGACAGACAGACAGACACACGGACATCGTTAAATCGTCTTCAAATTTTACGACGATCCGAAATATATATACTTTGTATGTTCGGAAATTGATTTTTCGATGTATTGCAAACGGAATGACTAAATGAATATACCCCCTATCCTACAGTGGTAGGTATAAAAAATCTGTCAAATGTTATGTTAATGCGGAAAAACAGTCTGATGAGGCCCTTCGTAAGGCCGAAATCACGATCAGTGTAGTTTGCTCAATGCATTTTGCACACCACATTTAGCTTTAACTTTTTCAAAGGTTTTTATTGTTTTCGTTTTCTATTGCAAATAGTAACTAAAACCCATTGGTCTGGACGCAAATCCAACAACAATATGGCAAAAATGTGACCAAAAATTAAAAAAAAAAAATTGTCTGGCAAATATTTGATTTGATTTTACTCACTGTTTCAAATTTCAGCGAAATCGGATGAAAAATAAAACATTTATGGTATTCGGACCATTTTGTCGGCAGATCGATCTATATAACAGCTATATCCAAATATGGTCCAATTTTTCCCATTCAAGAACTTAACCAGCGTGTATCAAAAAAAAAAAACTTATCGGTGCCAAATTTCAGCTCAATATCTCAATTTTTGAAGGTTGTAGAGTGATTATAACAGACGGACAGACACACGGACATCGTTAAATCGTCTTCAAATTTTACGACGATCCGAAATATATATACTTTGTATGTTCGGAAATTGATTTTTCGATGTATTGCAAACGGAATGACTAAATGAATATACCCCCCTTTCTACAGTGGTAGGTATAAAAAATCTGTCAAATGTTATGTTAATGCGGAAAAACAGTCTGATGAGGCCCTTCGTAAGGCCGAAATCACGATCAGTGTAGTTTGCTCAATGCATTTTGCATGCCACATTTAGCTTTAACTTTTTTAAAGGTTTTTATTGTTTTCGTTTTCTATTGCAAATAGTAACTAAAACCCATTGGTCTGAGCTTGACGCAAATCCAACAACAATATGGCAAAAATGTGACCAAAAATTAAAAAAAAAAAATTATTGTCTAGCAAAAATTTGATTTGATTTTACTCACTGTTTCAAATTTCAACGAAATCGGATGAAAAATAAAACATTTATGGGCTTCGGACCATTTTGTCGGCAGATCGATCTATATAACAGCTATATCCAAATATGGTCCAATTTTTCCCATTCAAGAACTTAACCAGCGTGTATCAAAAAAAAAAACTTATCGGTGCCAAATTTCAGCTCAATATCTCAATTTTTGAAGGCTGTAGAGTGATTATAACAGACGGACAGACACACGGACATCGTTAAATCGTCTTAGAATTTTACGACGATCCGAAATATATATACTTTGTATGTTCGGAAATTGATTTTTCGATGTATTGCAAACGGAATGACTAAATGAATATACCCCCTATCCTACGGTGGTGGGTATAAAAAATCTGTCAAATGTTATATTATTGCGGAAAAACAGTCTGATGAGGCCCCTGGGTAAGGCCGAAATCACGATCAGTGTAGTTTGCTCAATTCATTTTGCACACCACATTTAGCCCTAACTTTTTAAAAGGTTTTTATTGTTTGGTGGGCAATTTGGTAGGTGCTCGGATTGCTAGTTCGGGGTCGTGGGTATGATTTCCAACAGGGGCCTGGTCTGTCGCGACTATGGTATCACAATGGACTTAAATTGATCAAGGGAGTCTTTTTAGATAAGAAACTGCCATTCTAACCAAACCTCACCTAACAATTATTGAAAAAATATATATTTTTTAATTTGCCTTTGATAACAAATATACAGTTTCCTTAATTTCTTTGTTTATACTTTTTTCTTGATATAGAGATAATTGATCTATGGTTTCTTTCTGCCATAAAGGCTTTTTTTTTTTTTTTTGTTAACAAAAAATCACTTTTGTTCAGATATTCTCTCACTCGATAGTTTTTGATTCGTATTTCTGCATTTGACGTTCTATGATTTGAAATGAGTTCTTTGGTTAAACTATTCCCATGATTGCTTTAGAAATTTCACAATTCATTTTGTGCCAACAAAACCCAAAAGAGGAGGTGAAATAAATTTAGTTGGCCTGCAGCAGGATGTATGAAAAAGATAACATGACGTGTTGCTTTTTTACATTATTTTTGTTTTCCATTATGTTTGCTTATAAAGTATGAGAATTTTAAAATATTGACACAATATGAACATGTTATGTTAAAAATAAAAATTATTATAAGCTAATGGTCAAACGGTCGATAGTTCAAATACATGTAGAAAAAATTGAGAAAATTAAATTTTTTTTTTTAATTACCTTTTAAGATTTTTTTTGGGAAATTTAAAAAAAAAAACATTGCCAAAACTGTTTTAAAAGAGAACCTAGAGTGGAACTCCTTCTGACTGCTAGTGCGGGACACACACACCCAGAGAGTGTTCTATAGTCTCTTCTTCTTCGATGTCCTCACAGCTTCTGCAAAAGTCGTTGCTGGCAACCTTCAGTCTGTCTGCATGTTTTCCGATTAGACAGTGACCTGTCATGACGGACACAATGACTGAGACGTCTGTTCTAGCCAATGACAGCAAAGCCGTAGACCTCTTCAAGTCTAGATTAGGCCACATAGTTTTGGAATGCTACCAGCCCCCTCTTTGTGATCATCTATCATTCGCTGTCCTTTGGGCCTGGTGCTGAAAACTTAGCTTACATGTCGCTAGAGGCATACCCACAGATTCAAGAACCACTACTATGTAAAGGGTAGTTCCTAGTCTCCCAAGCTCGTCTGCTGTAATATCTGCCACAGTCGAGGGCCGTTTTTGTGTTCACAAATACGTTCTCCAGGGATTTAATGGCTGCCTGGCTGTCTGAGAAGATATTTATGCCAATCGTCGTAATGACATTATATCTTAGCCATTCCATCACTTCCTTAATTGCAAGGATCTCCGCTTGGTACACACTGCAGTGGTCGGGTAACCTTTTCGATATGAGCAGTTCTAGATCTTTAGAGTACACCCCAAAGCCCACCTGGTCGTTTAGTTTGAAACCATCCGTATAGAAGTCTATATAACTTCTGTTACCAGGGATATCGTAGTTCCAATCGGTTCTATCAGGAATAATGGTACAGTACTTTTTATCAAAAGGTGGCTCAGATAGTGAGTAACCCACACTGCCTGTGTGGATCACACAGTGTCCGTAGCCGCCACATGACCAATGAGAAAGCCCCCTTAACCTCCCTGCAGTGGTCGCTGCAATTTGTCTAGCCACAATATCCAGGGGCATAAGATGTAGCATTAAATTCAGTACATCAGATGGTATCGTCCTCAGTGCAGCTGTGATGCACAAACAAGCCATCCTTTGGATTCGGTTAAGTATTGAGCAGTAGGTGGACTTTTGAAGCGCCGTCCACCAGACCACAATACCACGTAGCATTATAGGTCTGACAACTGCATCATATAGGCAATGCATGACACGCGGTTTAAACCCCAAACTTTTGCCAATGGCTCTCTTGCAAGTGAATAAGGCAAGAGTTGCATTTCTTGCTCTTTCCAAAATGTTGGAGTTCAATTTCCTGTCCAGCAAAACACCCAGGTATTTAGCGTTTTCTGTAAATTGAACATTCTCTCCTTCCAAGCAGACAAGTGCCACTGTAGGTTACTTGTATCTCCCGCTGAAAAGAACTATTTCTGTCTAGGCATCCTTTGGATCCGGTTAAGTATTGAGCAGTAGCTGGATTTTTGAAGCGCCGTCCACCAGACCACAACACCATATAGCATTATAGGTCTGACAACTGCAGTATATACACAATGCATGACACGCGGTCTAAACTCCGAACTTTTGCCAATGGCTCTCTTGCAGGTGTATAGGGCAAGAGTTGCCTTTCTTGCTCTTTCTAAAATGTTGGACTTTAAGTTCACTTTGCTGTCCCGCAAAATACCCAGGTATTTTGCGCTTTCTTTAAATGGAACATTCTTTTCATCCTAGGAGACAGGTTTCACTGTAGGCAACTTGTATCTACTGCTGAAAAAAACTTCTTCTGTCTTGCATGGATTTATACCTAGGCCATTTTCGGTAGCCCAATATGCTGTTGCACGTAGAGCTTCCTCAAGTATTGGGTTGCCCAAAAAGTAATTGCGGATTTTTTAAACGAAAATAAATGCATTTTTAATAAAACTTAGAATGAACTTTAATCAAATATACTTTTTTTACATCTTTTTTTCTAAAGCAAGCTAAAAGTAACAGCTGATAACTGACAGAAGAATGAATGCAATTACAGAGTCACAAGCTGTGAAAAAATTTGTCAACGCCGACTATATGAAAAATCCGCAATTACTTTTTGGGCAACCCAATACATCTCTTAGAATGCTTGGGAACTTTCCCCTAACCGCAATTGCCACGTCATCGGCATACGCGACCACTTTTACACCTTTTCTTCCAGAGGCAATAATATATTTTTAATGGCTATATTCCAAAGTAGAAGAGACAGTACACCTCCTTGAGGCGTTTCTTTGCTGACCCATCTTTAAGATCTACAGATCCCAAGCCTACTGTAATGCTTTTTTTAGTAAGTAAGTTATTAATAAACTTTCTTATGGTAGAGTTGATGCCTAGAAACTCCAACTCCTTCATGATTGACGTCGGTTTTACACTATTCAAAGCACCTTCAATGTCAAAATATGCTACCATTGTATATTCCTTGGCAGCGAAAGAACCCTCTATGATGCCTACTAGTTCCTGAAGGGCTGTTTCATTGGATTTGCCTTTACTATATGCATAGTGCAGCCGCGATAGGCGATCTCCAGGGATCTTTGCCCTAAGATATGTTTCTATCAACATCTCAAGAGTCTTCCGCATAAACGATGACAACACTAATAGGATGAAAATCTTTTGCCTTCGTGTGGTAGGATTTTCCTGCTTTCGGAATGAAAATGACCTTCGTGTCCCTCCATCCCACAGCTACGTATGACTTGCTGATAGAAGCAGAGTATATCTCCCTAAGCCAGGGAATCGGTGTACCAGCCACAGCTTGTAATTCAGCCGGTGAATAATCATCAGGGCTTAGCTAATTAAAGGAGTCGAAACTTCTTATCTCTCAAAGGATTTTCGGCTCAGACACAATTTCCCTAATGGCCTCCGACGAATGCATGCCAGTGACAAACTCTTCTGGCGCCTCATTATCCATCGGAGAATTTCCCGGGAAATGTGTATCAACGATTAGTTTTATCGTTTCCTCACTAGACATTGTCCATACATTCTCTGAGTTCTGAATATACCCCACCGTAATAGGTCTCGAGGACAGAATCTTCCTTAGCCTAGAGACTTCAGATGTATCCTCCATGGAGCTGCAGAATTCTACCCAGGATTTATTCTGAGCCTAACTCAGCTCGCCCTTATATTGTCTTAGCTCCTCCATATAGATGTCCCAATCGTGTGGTGCTCTTGTGGCTTTTGCTCTGTTGAAGAGTTTTCTGCAGTCCTTCCTTAGACCAACCAGCTCTGGGGTCCGCCATGGCGGTCGTTGTTTGCCCTTGGCCTAGCACTAGGACATGCTAACACAAGCCAGTCATTTAGGGCTTTTATGATCCGCTTGACCACCATGTCGATATCCTCTGTAGTTTCCACCTCCTTTTCTGGTCTAGAAGGGATAGACGTGCAGAATTTGTGCCGAAATTTATTCTATTACGCCTTTCTTCTGTTTAGCCGAGGGACCACTACTTCAGTACTATCTCCAAGGCTGAAACTAATATTAAGATGATCATCCAGCACTTCACAGTCGCATATTCTTGTATCTCCCGATACAAAGGTAATGTCTAGTACCTCCAGCCTGTTCCTGGTAATAAAGGTCGGTTTATCCCCTTTATTACAAATCTCCAGATTGCAATTTATATTAGGTTGCCCAAAAAGTAATTGCGGATTTTTTAAAAGAAAGTAAATGCATTTTCAATAAAACTTAGATTGAACTTTAATCAAATATACTGTTTTACATTTTTTTTCTAAAGCGAGCTAAAAGTAACAGCTGATAACTGACAGAAGAAAGAATCAAATTACAGAGTCACAAGTTGTGAAAAAATTTGTCAACGCCAACTATATGAAAAATCCGCAATTACTTTTTGGGCATAATATATTCAAGAAGCAGCTCACCCCTTTCGTTGAAATCCGAACTTCCCCATATCTGGTTGTTGTTGTAGCAGTTTATTGTGTTCTATCTTTCGTCTGCTTGATTCTGTTGAGTGTCAAGATCCAGGAACTCTGCGACTAAGATGGGGTGCGTCCACAGGGATCTGGGTCTGAGTCAAGTGGGTCTGACGGGGCAGTTAAACAGGTGACGTGTATCGTGCGGTCCCTGGTTACAATCGGGACATACATATTGCACGTCGGCATCGATCCTAGCTCTGTGGGAATTGAGGCGGCTGCATCGGCCGGAACGTAATTGAGCCAGAACTACTCTGGTTTGCCGGGGGAGGTAGATTTCTTCGGGTGCAGTCGTTCTCCAAGGACTACATTCACCCGGTAGCCAATTACCGCATCTGCAACCGTGTCTGCATAGGGGTTCTCTCTTGTAGCGCTGAACCTCACGCTCTATATCGTGTAAATCTACCATAAGGCTTCTGGGCGGTGGATATCTATCCACAAGATGATTATTTGGATAGTTTCTGCGATAACAGCCCAAAAGGTATTGCTTGGACAGCATGTAGTTATGTCTTTGTACTGGTAGGATCTTTGTCTCCTGATGGAGGTGGTCCACATGAGAACTGAGGAGACAGCCCGTTGCAGTTCGGAGGGCGGCATTCTGACAGATCTGAATATTATTCCACTGCGTGTCACAAAGTTGACGAGACCACACTGGCGCTGCATAACTTACCACAGACCGGCCAATTGCTTTGTACATGGTCAACAAGGTTTCTTTGTCTGCACCCCAAGTGCTGCCAGCAAGTGGCTTGAGGACCTTGTTTCTACTTTTGCTGTGGCATGTGAGGAGAATGTGTAAGAGCTGTCAAATGTGACGCCAAGTATTTTGGGACACTTGATGGTCGGAATCATTTCTCCATCGACCATCACAGTCAGCTCGGTATTCACCTCACGCTTATTTGTAGTGAACAATGTGGCTGAAGATTTGGTGGCAGATATCTTTAGATTTTTTGCAGCGAAATATGAGGCAAGTTTGTTGAGGTAGACGTTCAACCTATCGCAGATGTCATCAATGGGTGGGGGCCTGATGCCATGATCGTACAATCGTCCGCATATGATACGATCTCTATGCCGTCTGGAGGGGGGTGGAATGGAGGATAGGTAGAGGTTAAACAGTGCCGGAGATATCACACCACTTTGGGGAACTCCCTGTTTCAATCTACGGCGTTTCGACTCCTTATCCCTAAATTCCAGAAATGACTGGCGACCACACAGATAATTCGCGACTCATCGTTTCAGGCCTGGCTGACCGTGTCGAATGCCTTCGATAGGTCCAGTGCCACGAGGACCGTCCTATCACATGGGCTGGGCTGATTGAAGCCACGGCAAATGTGTGCGGTGATGGCACGCAAAGCTGTTGTTGTGCTGTGCAGTCTCTGAAATCCATGTTGATGCTCGGCGAATGCGTCTTTGCCACTGGTGAGAGAAGGGAGATCGGTCTGTACGACTTCCCCAAACTCGGGTCTTTTCCAGGCTTTAGTAGCGGGATCACTCTGCCCATTTTCCAGACATCGGGAACTATAAGAGTGTTCAATGACAGGTAGAGGACAGTGGTAAAGTACTCAACTCCAGGTGAATCCAGATTCTTCAACATCAATGTAGAGATTCTGTCGGGGCCCAATGCCTTAGAACATTTGGTGCCACGGATGACATTCGTAACTTCGCTCATGGTAAATTGTGATGGCTGTTCACAAGACCACGAATACGGCGAATGGCTCTCCTCCTTGCCCTGTCTCTCTCGGGATGCACAATAAATTGACGGTTGAACAACCTGGCGCATCTCTTCGGATCAGTTACGGTGGTTCTGAGGTCCTGTCATCCCGTCTATCGGGGTTCGAGAGTGACTTAACAGTGGCCCACAGTTTGCTCCAAGTGTTCCAGCCACAAATTCCGCTTATGTTCGTTGACTACTCTGTTTATTTCCAGATTCAGCTCGCTGATTCTGGGGTTAGTGGGGTCCATACCAAGAATCCCATCACGCTCGTCTGCGAGTACTACTGCTTGCGCCGGGAAATTGGGCGGCACTAGGGGTATTTGACCGGCTGGTATAAAGCGAGCGGTTTTATGATTTTTTTTTAAATTTTCAATTGTATCAACATTTTTTCAAGATTTTGTTTGAATGAAATATTTTTGTCAAATTTGTTTTTCAATCTGATTTTTTTTTTTTTTTTGTTTTATTCTCAAAATTTGGGTTTTTATTTTTTTTAAGTCGTAGAGTATTTTTGTATATTTTTTCTAAGTGTACCTTTGAATTAGGTAGCATTTTTTTTACAGAATTGAATGAGCAACGGGTTGATAGGACATTCATTACAAAATTAAAAAAAAACATGCCGCCTTCCTTTCAAGTGAGAGTTTGGGATAAATTTATGATTGTCGACGCCTGTTTCTTTCCTCTTTTTTGTACTTTGCATTTCAAACATAACAGCAGCAACCAAAAGTTGAAAAAAAACGTTGATAGAAAAACATAAACAACAACAACAACGCTTGTAATTTGAACAACAACAGCGAGAACTAAATTACAACACATTATAATTAAAATGTTGTTGCAGTCATTACCGCCATACAGGCAGCCAGCCAACCAGCCAACCAACCAGCCAAGTGTGGTGGCGCGGAGTGCCTTTATTGTCGTCGCCGTTGTTGTTATTTTTTATTATTGGCTCAAATCGATCCTTGCCGCCCCTTAGCTGAACTGAGCTGAGAATTTAGGGTTCCTAGGTTATTTTTAATTTTAACACAGACAGAATGCCACATTGTATTTGGGATTTTATGGCCAACCCCATTTTCCTGTTGCAAGCAAGCAAAGGGATTTCTTTTTTCCTCTGTTATTTGCTACTCACCAAATGGAGTTTTATGCCGTGGTTGTTGTTGTTGTTGTTGTTGGAATTGGAATTGTTTTCCTGTTCATAAAGTGTAATTAAACTGTTATGGTTCAAAGGTATGATATGCTATTTGATTTGCTACCTTTAATGGTTGTAGGGATATGCCCTGGCCGGATGGCTTGGGCAAACGGCTACTCGTTCAGTTGTTGCTGAAGCGCACCTGTGACCGCCAACCCCATCGCGCCAGTCAATGCAAAAACACACACTCTTTGGTGGCATTCATTAGCAGGATGAGAAGGAATTACTTGCCACAATAACAGAACACGCAAAAATAGCCAATACCATGGAAAAAAAGGGGTATCAAACTGCGACCTGGTCGCAGCACTTGGTGTAAAATCATTTATACATTTTGTTTGGTGTTTTATTTTTGCATCCGTTTTTTTTTTAATGAAGTTGTAATTTTTTATGACGCACTACAACAACCAAGGGAAGACGATGAAAAAAAAAAGAAACACGACAATATATTTGGATTTATTTCAAGTAATTTGTATCATAAAAATGTCCCATAACTGCAAACGGCGAAAGGGAAAGACAGGTTGCTTTATGGGAAATTTTGTTTAGAGGAAAATTTCATGGAAAAGATGTCTTTCGGAAGAATTTTAAAAATAATTGTTTTCTACGGACAAAACATGACCTAAGACAAAAACTCAGGAAAAATTCCAACAAAATTTCCTTTTAAAAAAAATTCACTGAAATTTAAAACAAGTAACAGCGTGCTAAGTTCGGCCGGGCCGAATCTTATATACCCTCCACCATGGATCATATTTGTCGAGCTCTTGCCACGGTATCTCTTTTTAGGCTAACAAAGAATAATGAATAGGAACCGTTATGCTATTGGAGCTATTTTTTTTTCTGTCCGCCAACTCGAAGGGGATGTCCCCTATGAATGCAGTACATTACGTTGGCGAGAGGAAATTAGGAATTGGAGGGGGGAAAAAGATGTAGTGCTTATTAACATTTGTCTTTAATCTTTAGTCGATTCCACATACGAACGGTTCGGGCGAAATAAGAATTCTCTCTATAATGCATTGTGCGGTCCGCTTGCCACTAAATTACAAACGGGTGGGAGTTCCTGGAATATCAAGTATCCCTAACGTAAAGAGTGATTTGTTAAGAGCTTGATAACTTTTTTTTAAAAAAAAAAACGCATAAAATTTGCAAAATCTCATCGGTTCTTTATTTGAAACGTTAGATTGGTCCATGACATTTACTTTTTGAAGATAATTTCATTTAAATGTTGACCGCGGCTGCGTCTTAGGTGGTCCATTCGGAAAGTCCAATTTTGGGCAACTTTTTCGAGCATTTCGGCCGGAATAGCCCGAATTTCTTCGGAAATGTTGTCTTCCAAAGCTGGAATAGTTGCTGGCTTATTTCTGTAGACTTTAGACTTGACGTAGCCCCACAAAAAATAGTCTTAAAGGCGTCAAATCGCATGATCTTGGTGGCCAACTTACCGGTTCATTTCTTGAGATGAATTGTTCTCCGAAGTTTTCCCTCAAAATGGCCATAGAATCGCGAGCTGAGTGGCATGTAGCGCCATCTTGTTGAAACCACATGTCAACCAAGTTCAGTTCTTCCATTTTTGGGAACAAAAAGTTTGTTAGCATCGAACGATAGCGATCGCCATTCACCGTAACGTTGCGTCCAACAGCATCTTTGAAAAAATACGGTCCAATGATTCCACCAGCGTACAAACCACACCAAACAGTGCATTTTTCGGGATGCATGGGCAGTTCTTGAACGGCTTCTGGTTGCTCTTCACTCCAAATGCGGCAATTTTGCTTATTCACGTAGCCATTCAACCAGAAATGAGCCTCATCGCTGAACAAAATTTGTCGATAAAAAAGCGGATTTTCTGCCAACTTTTCTAGGGCCCATTCACTGAAAATTCGACGTTGTGGCAGATCGTTCGGCTTCAGTTCTTGCACGAGCTGTATTTTATACGGTTTTACACCAAGATCTTTGCGTAAAATCTTCCATGTGGTCGAATAACACAAACCCAATTGCTGCGAACGGCGACGAATCGACATTTCACGGTCTTCAGCAACACTCTCAGAAACAGACGCAATATTCTCTTCTGTACGCACTGTACGCATTCGTGTGGTTGGTTTAATGTCCAATAAAGTAAACTGAGTGCGAAACTTGGTCACAATCGCATTAATTGTTTGCTCACTTGGTCGATTATGTAGACCATAAATCGGACGTAAAGCGCGAAACACATTTCGAACCGAACACTGATTTTGGTAATAAAATTCAATGATTTGCAAGCGTTGCTCGTTAGTAAGTCTATTCATGATGAAATGTCAAAGCATACTGAGCATCTTTCTCTTTGACACCATGTCTGAAATCCCACGTGATCTGTCAAATACTAATGCATGAAAATCCTAACCTCAAAAAAATCACCCTTTACATCCTTACATCAGGAATAAGAAGACTAATATCAGATGAACACACACCATGAAAGTACCGATAGAACAACGCCAAACAACCCACATTGCGACGATGATGAAGAGAGACAATAGAGTTGGATACCCCACTGTCCCCAATCAACGCTATCGCTTTTCTCTGAACAAAGTTCCAGTAGCTCCAGGGATGATTTTGAAGCTGCAGCCCATACATGTGAGTTGTATTTCATTTTCGGCCTTATGAAAGTGGTGTAGATGTGAAGAAGATCAGACGGAGTGAAGTACTACTTAAAACGTTTAAGGAAGCCTAAACACTTGAATGCTTCTTTCGACACTTCAAATACATGTTTAGCCCAAAGGACATCACTTTGTATTTTCATGCCCAGAACATCAAGAGTTTCTGTTTGCTCAACATCTATACCGTTGATAGACAAAGATGATCGTAATGGGTCAGCGAATCGTTTGTGTGACAACACGCAGCACTGAGTCTTCCGTGCATTAAAATCTACTCGATTCATTCGACCCCACTCTGAAATGGCTAGCAAATCCTGGCTGAATGTATTGTCCATAACCCGCCTCTTGTCCTCAATCTCCGAAGACTTGGCCTATGATCGAATGAGTACGAATGACAGAGATTACTGTCATCCGCAAATGAGTAGAGTGGATTCGATGTCTGACCCAACATATCGTTGATGAAAATTGGAAAAAGAGAACGAGAAAAATCAGAGCCCTGGGGCTAGACCGATTCGGACCATATATGAAATGAATGCTGAACATTGCAGGAGTCGGATAAGAATTGGGACTTGTAGGGCCTCAAGAAGCAAAATCGGAAGATCGGTTTATATGGAAGCTGTATCAAACTATAGATCGATTCAGACCATATTGAACACTTATGTTAAGGGTCATTTCATCCAAATCGGATGAAAATTGCGCCCTCTAGAGGCTCAAGATGTCAAGATCTCAGATCGGTTTATATGGCAGCTGCAAATGCAAATTTTGCCCATGAATATTCCACTACGGAACTGGGGCAAACTTCTCGCATGTCAATGAGTGCAGTCTGATTCAAGTTTTAAGCTCAATGATAAGGGGCCTCTTTTTTATTACCGAGTCCGAACGGCGGCCGCAGTGCGACACCTACTTGGGGAGAAGTTTTACATGGCATAGTACCTCACAAATGTTGCCACGATGAGGAGGGAAAACCACCGCTGATAACTTTTTCTGATGGTCGTGCCAGGATTCGCACCCAGGCGTTCAGCGTCATAGGTGGACATGCTAACCTCTGTGCTATATGGCATGCTAACCTCTGCGCTATATGGTACCCGGCAAAGTTGTTGGAAGTCATAACAAAACAGCTCGTGCAAAATGTCAGCCAAATCGGATGAGAATTGTGCCCTCTAAAGGCTCAAGAATTCAAGATCCGAGTTCTGTTTAAATGGGAGCTATATCAGGTTATGTAACGATTTGCACCGTACCCGGCAAAGTTGTTGGAAGTCATGACAAAACACCTCATGCTAAATTTCAGCCAAATCGTATGAGAATCGCGCCCTCTAGCGGCTCAAAAAGTCAAGATCCCAGATCTGTTTATATGGCAGCTTTATCAGGTCATGTTCCGATGTGGACCATACTTGGCGCAATTATTGAAAGGTCTAACAAAACACTTCGTGTAAAATTTCAGCTAAATCGGATAAAAATTGCGCCCTCTAGTGGCTTAAGAAGTCAAAATCCAAGATCGGTTTGTAAGGGAGATATATCAGGTAATGAACCGATTTGAACAATACATGGAACGGTTATTGGGAGTTAAAATTAAACACATCAAGTAAAATTTCAACCTCTTTAGAGAAAATTTCATGGAAATTTTGTCTTTAGAGAAAATTTCATGGAAATTTCTTCTTTAGAGAAAATTTCATGGAAACTTCTTCTTTAGAGAAAATTTCATGGAAATTTTGTCTTTAGAGAAAATTCCATGGAAATTTTATCTTTAGAGAAAATTTCATGGAAATTTTGTCTTTAGAGACAATTTCATGGAAATTTTGCCTTTAGAGACAATTTCATTGAAATTTTGCCTTTAGAGAAAATTTCATGGAAATTTTGTCTTTAGAGAAAATTTCATGGAAATTTTGTCTTTAGAGAAAATTTCATGGAAATTTTAAAATTTTGTCTTTAGAGAAAATTTCATGGAAATTTTGTCTTTAGAGAAAATTTCATGGAAATCTTGTCTTTAGAGAAAATTTCATGGAAATTTTGTCTTTAGAGAAAATTTCATGGAAATTTTGTCTTCAGAGAAAATTTCATGGAAATTTCTTCTTTAGAGAAAATGTCATGGAAATTTCTTCTTTAGAGAAAATGTCATGGAAATTTTGTCTTTAGAGAAAATTTCATGGAAATTTTGTCTTTAGAGAAAATTTCATGGACATTTTGTCTTTAGAGAAAATTTCATGGAAATTTTGTCTTTAGAGAAAATTTCATGGAAATTTTGTCTTTTGAGAAAATTTCATGGAAGTTTTGTCTTTAGAGAAAATTTCATGGAAATTTTGTCTTTAGAGAAAATCTCATGGAAATTTTGTCTTTAGAGAAAATTTCATGGAAATTTTGTCTTTAGAGAAAATTTCATGGAAATTTTGTCTTTAGAGACAATTTCATTGAAATTTTGTCTTTAGGGAAAATTTCATGGAAATTTTGTCTTTAGAGAAAATTTCATGGAAATTTTGTCTTAGAGAAAATTAATGGAAATTTTGTCTTTAGAGAAAATTTCATGGAAATTTTGTCGTTAGAGAAAATTTCATGGAAATTTTGTCTTTAGAAAAAATTTAGAGAAAATTTCATGGAAATTTTGTCTTTGGAGAAAATTTCATGGAAATTTTGTCTTTAGAGAAAATTTCATGGAAATTTTGTCTTTAGAGAAAATTTCATGGAAATTTTGTCTTTAGAGAAAATTTCATGGACATTTTGTCTTTAGAGAAAATTTCATGGAAATTTTGTCTTTAGAGAAAATTTCATGGAAATTTTGTCTTTTGAGAAAATTTCATGGAAATTTTGTCTTTAGAGAAAATTTCATGGAAATTTTGTCTTTAGAGAAAATTTCATGGACATTTTGTCTTTAGAGAAAATTTCATGGAAATTTTGTCTTTAGAGAAAATTTCATGGAAATTTTGTCTTTAGAGAAAATTTCTTGGAAATTTTGTCTTTAGAGAAAATTTCATGGAAATTTTGTCTTTAGAGAAAATTTCATGGAAATTTTGTCTTTAGAAAAAATTTTGAGAAAATTTTGTCTTTAGAGAAAATTTCATGGAAATTTTGTCTTTAGAGGAAATTTCATGGAAATTTTGTCTTTAGAGAAAATTTCATGGAAATTTTGTCTTTAGAGAAAATTTCATGGATATTTTGTCTTTAGAGAAAATTTCATGGAAATTTCTTCTTTAGAGAAAATTTCATGGAAATTTCTTCTTTAGAGAAAATTTCATGGAAATTTTGTCTTTAGAGAAAATTTCATGGAAATTTCTTCTTAGAGAAAATTTCATGAAAATTTTGTCTTTAGAGAAAATTTCATGGAAATTTTGTCTGTAGAGAAAATTTCATGGAAATTTTGTCTTTAGAGAAAATTTCATGGAAATTTTGTCTTTAGAGAAAATTTCATGGAAATTTTGTCTTTAGAGAAAATATCATGGAAATTTTGTCGTTAGAGAAAATATCATGGAAATTTTGTCTTTAGAGAAAATTTCATGGAAATTTTGTCTTTAGAGAAAATTTCATGGAAATTTTGTCTTTAGAGAAAATTTCATGGAAATTTTGTCTTTAGAGAAAATTTCATGGAAATTTTGTCTTTAGAGAAAATTTCATGGAAATTTTGTCTTTAGAGAAAATTTCATGGAAATTTTGTCTTTAGAGAAAATTTCATGGAAATTTTGTCTTTAGAGAAAATTTCATGGAAATTTTATCTTTAGAGAAAATTTCATGTGAATTTTGTCTTTAGAGACAATTTCATGGAAATTTTGTCTTTAGAGAAAATGTCATGGAAATTTTGTCTTTAGAGAAAATTTCATCGAAATTTTGTCTTAAGAGAAAATTTCTCAAGGTTTTTTCCATCGTCCCTCTTTACCTTTAAGTTGTCACATTTATTTAATTTTTGGTGTATATTTCCCTGTATCCCTTGCAATGTTTGTAATACCTTTTATTTATATTTGTTGACCAAAAAGGATGTAAATGTGGATGTCATAAAACCACCATACACAAAAGCCCATTAAAAAAATACCTCAAAAATCAGTCAACAACAGGCACTCATGTTAAGCCTGTCGAGCAACCTGTGTTAAATCGTTTTAATTTGTGCAGAGGGTTGTTAAGTAATTAGTGCAAAAAAAGAAAAAAAAAGGAATCCTACCATCCCAGCCAAAGGATACAATGGTCTGCAAGTTCGCAAACACATTCTGTGAGAGTTGCTATTTGCAACTTTACGATGTTGGGGTTGTGTGAAGTGATTTGTTTCAATGTAAATTATGGCTAAGCAAATTATTAATTATAGAGCTTTAGGAAAAATTTCCCTGTATTGAAACCGAAACGGAACAAAACTAATGAGTGTGGACATGCAAAGTGGTGCTTAAAAAAACTCACAACTCAACTCAGAATTCCACACAGAACTATGGGAGGTAACTCTAGCTTCGCTTTGCAAATACATGAGATCTCATCATATTTTAAATTAAATGAAGGCTTGAGACATTTTTGACAGGATGAAACTCCTTTTCTTTGTTGTACCTTGCTATGCATTACAATTGCGCGATTTGCCACATTTAATTTTTTTAATTTGCCCTATGTTCATTAGCGGAATGTTAAGGAAATACGTTTGTTCGAACTATTTGAAGTTAATGGTTGCAGCTGGAAAGAAATCATTTATAATTTTTCGTATACTACATACCATCGTAGCGCAGAGGTTAGCATGTCCGCCTAAGACGCTGAACGCCTGGGTACGAATCCTGGCGTGATCATCAGAAAAAGTTTTCATCGGTGGTTTTCCCTCCCTAATGCTGGCAGCATTTGTGCGGTACTATGCCATGTAAAACTTCTCTCCAAAGAGGTGTGGCACGCCTTTAGGACTCGGCTATAAAAAGGAGGCCCTCTATCATTGAGCTTAAACTTGAATCGGACTGCACTCATTGATACGTGAGAAGTTTGCCCCTGTTCCTTAGTGGAAAGTTCATGGGAAAAATTTGCAATTTTAACATACCAACGAAGAAGGGGGGGTCATTCCGTGTGCAACACATCGAAATATTTATTTTGGACCCTACAAAGTATGTATATTCTTGATCGTCTTAAGGATCTGAAACGACCTAGCCATGTCCGTCCGTCTGGCCATAGATCTGTCCGTAAGTATGTCCGTCCGTCGGTCTGTTGAAATCATGCCACATTCTTTAGAAGCGAAGATATTGAACTGAAATGTGCACAGATTCTGGTTTTTGTCCATAGGCAGGTTAACTTTGAAGGTGGACTATATCTATGTATAGCCTTCATATAGACCGATTTCCCAAATTAAGTTCTAAGTCCTATAAAAACCGTTTAAAGTGCAGTGCCGAATAAGATTTTATTGGCATTCTTGGCTTACGCATGCTTTATGCAACGTTCAAGGTCTACGACCGAAATGTTTGCATGCCTATGGCTCCAAAGCAGCTTTTAAACTATTTTTTCCGTTAATATGTTGCATATACTTTAAAGCCAGGCTTAATGAAAACTATTACTCTTGGCCAAAATTTCAAAAAAAAGAAACTTAAAGTTAAATATCCCCGAAACCAGTGTAGATGCTTGTTGTTGTAGCAGTTTGTTATGTTCTATCTTTCGTTTGCTTGATTCTGTTGAGTGTTCAGATCCAGGAACTCTGCCACTAAGATGGGGTGCGTCCAGAGGGATCTGGGTCTGAGTTGAGTTTAAACAGGTGACGTGTGTCGTGCGGTCCCTGGTCACAATCGGGACACACATCTTGCACATCGGCATCAATCATTGCTCTGTAGGAGTTGAGGCGGCTACATCTGCCGGAACGTATTTGAGCCAGAACTTCCCTGGTTTGCCGGGGAGGTCAATTTCTTCAGGTGCAACGCGAGGTGGTCGTTCTCTTCTTCACCCAGTAGCTGTTTATCGCATCTGCTACGGTGTTTGCATGAATGTGGTCCAGGCCCGCTTGATATGCCTCTTGATCTAGAGGTTCTCTAGAGGTGTAAGTCGGCTTCAAGGCTTCTGAGCGGTGGATACCTATCCACAAAATGATGATGATATGGATGGTCTCTGCGATAACAGCTCAAAAGGTATAGCTTAGACAGCATGTAGTTATGTCTTCGCACTGGTAGGATCTTTGTCTCCTGATGGAGATGGTCCACATGAGAACTGAGGAGACAGCCCGTCATAGTTCGGAGGGCAGCATACTGACAGATCTGAATATTATTCCACTGCGTGTCACAGAGTTGACGAGACCACACCGGTACATTGCTTTGCTCCTCATGATCAACAAGGTTTCTTTGTCTGCACCCCAAGTGCTGCCGGCAAATGACTTGAGGACCTTGACTTGACTTTATCGCAAATAGCTGTGGCATGGTGGGGAGAATGTGTAAGAGCTGTCAAATGTGACGCCACGCATTTTGGGCCACTTGATGGTCGGTATCATTTCTCCATCGACCATCACAATAAGCCCGGCATTCACCTCACGCGTATTTGTTGATTTGGTGGCAGAAGTCTTTAGATTTTTTGCAGCGAAATATGAGGCTAGTTCGTTGTGGTAGACGTTGAACCTATTGCAGATATCATCAATGGGTGGGGAACCAGTTGCCATGATCGTACAACCGTCCGCATATGATACGATCTCTATGCCATCTGGAGGCGGTGGAATGTAGGATAGAGGTTAGACAGTGCCGGAGTTATCACCCCGCCTTGGGGAACTCCCTGTTTCACTCTACGTTGTTTCGATTTCTTATCCCTAAATCCACAAATGACTGGCGATCACACAGATGATTCGCGACCCAGCGTTTCAGGCCTGGCTGGAGGGACGTGTTGGCGATGTCCTCAAGTATTGGGTTGCCCAAAAAGTAATTGCGGATTTTTCATATAGTCGGCGTTGACAAATTTTTTCACAGCTTGTGACTCTGTAATTGCATTCTTTCTTCTGTCAGTTATCAGCAGTTACTTTTAGCTTGCTTTAGAAAAAAAGTGTAAAAAAAGTATATTTGATTAAAGTTCATTCTAAGATTTATTAAAAATGCATTTACTTTCTTTTAAAAAATCCGCAATTACTTTTTGGGCAGCCCAATAGTTTGGCAATGGCCATGATTGCACAATCGCCCGCATATGATACGATCTTTATGCCGTCTGGAGGGAGTGGAATGGTGGATAGGTAGAGATTAGCAATGCCGGAGATATCACTCCGCCTTGGGGAACTCACTGTTTCACTCTACGGTGCTTCTACTTCTTATCTCTAAATTTCACAAATGACTGGCGACCACACAGATAATTTGTGACCAGAGTTTCAGGGCTGGCTGGAGGTGAGAAACACTGGTTCTACATGGCTGACCACATCCAATGCCTTCGATAGGTCCAGTGCCACGAGAACCGTCTTATAACATGGCCTGGGCTGATTGAAGCCACGACAAATGTGTGCGGTGGGGGCATTCAAAGCAGTTGTTGTACTATGCAGTCTTCGAAATCCATTGCTGATGCTCGCCAAATGGAAATTCTCCTACGAGGCTCAGGAGGAGTAATGCTTCAAGCGTTTTGGCTACTGGTGAGGAAATTTTTCAGACAACGTGCCAATTTTAGGACCCAGGTGGTCCTCTTGAAATTTTGCACATGACCTTAATAACACCTGCAAATGATCTTAATAACACCATTTTGAATTTGAAAGCGCTATGTCTATCCATTCTCAAATGGCTTATTTTTTATTTGTTTTTTTTTTATTCCATCCCACTGTGCGATGTTGCAGTTTTTCTGTGAACCACCTCCATGGCGTTAGGCAAAACTATCAGTATCATAATAACGATTTAAGGTGTGGAACACAAACATTTTGTTTACATTGAGGTATTTGAGTTCGCCGACAATAGCCTCATGTGTTTATCAAATGGCATATTTTTTATTTGTCTTTTTTTATTCCATTCCACTGTGCGATGTTGCAGTTTTTGTTTGAACCACCTCCATGGCGTTAGGCAAAGCTACCAGTATTATTATAACGATTTAAGGTATGGAACACAAACATTTTGTTTACCTTGAGGTATTTGAGTTCGCCGACAATAGCCCCATGTGTTTATCAAATGGCATATTTTTTATTGTTTTTTTTTTTATTCCATCCCACTGTGCGATGTTGCAGTTTTTCTTTGAACCACCTCCATGGCGTTAGGCAAAACTGTCAGTATCATTATAACGATTTAAGGTGTGGAACACAAACATTTTGTTTACCTTGAGGTATTTGAGTTCGCCGACAATAGCCTCATGTATTAATCAGAGTCGATAATGCTAATCTACGATCTACGGTGGCCTTGATAACATTAATGAGCTGTCAATAAAACAAATATCATTTAGCTGTTATTCCTTGTTTGACAGAGATGCCAGAGTAAACTTGGTAACACTTGGTATCAAGCACCCCATATTCTGCTTAAATGTCCTCTTAGTTCTATGTGTGCCGTAGTGATGATGAAAGCCATAGTGATGTACTTCTTAGTACCCTCTAGTATTAGCTTCCTTTGCACGATCCGGTTAATTTTAGGGGAACTATCCTTCCGTCTGTTTCACTTCTCCACCAAGTTTCTATTGGGTTGCCCAAAAAGTAATTGCGGATTTTTCATATAGTCGGGGTTGACAAACTTTTTCACAGCTTGTGACTCTGTAATTACATTCTTTCTTCTGTCAGTTATCAGCTTTTATTTTTAGCTTGCTTTAGAAAAAAAGTGTAAAAAAGTATATTTGTCTTATTAAAAATGCATTTACTTTCTTTTTAAAAATCCGCAATTACTTTTTGGGCAACCAATAGATGTCATTCTTCTATCCCTTACAACCAAATCGTCTGCTCTCTCATTCCCCCTTGCACCGCTGTGGGCCGTTACCCAAATGATTCACATTGTGCCATATTAAGAGAAGGTTTTAATCTCCTTCTTATATTCCGGAACCGTTCGCGACCTTATCCTTCGCGACTTTGCCGTTTGTGATTTTACCGTCGCATTTGATTTGGCAGCTAAACCATAACTACTGTAATTCTTGCTTTATATTTCTGAATTGGAATCCCTGTCCTTAATCCAACATGTTGCACCTTTTTCACATTAAAAGGGAATCTTTAAGTTAAAGTACTTAAACATGTTGCTTATAAATGGTTGCTTATAAACATGTTGCCAGTCAACTTCTGGCAATATACATGTATATTGACAGAAGTTGTTAATGTGCATGTTGCAATAAATAAAATGTTTTTTAATAGGCAAGGGCACATTTGGCAGACTTGTTGCTATTCACGAAATTTTTGAGATAGTCCAGATTTAATTTTATTGGTTTGCCCAAAAAGTAATTGCGGATTTTTCATATAGTCGGCGTTGACAAATTTTTTCACAGCCTGTGACACTGTAATTTCATTCTTTCTTCTGTCAGTTATCAGCTGTGACTTTTAGCTTGCTTTAGAAAAAGAGTGTAAAAAAAGTATATTTGATTAAAGTTCATTCTAAGTTTTATTAAAAATGCATTTACTTTCTTTTAAAAAATCCGCAATTACTTTTTGGGCAAAAATTTTAATTATTTTTATTTTACTATTTATTTATCATACCTTCATCATTTTATTAAATTTTCTGTTTTTTTTTCTTATTTTCAGCACAAATTTTTTGTCACCCATTATAGCCTTAAACCCGTGGAACCTTGTACCAAAATGGTGCCAATTAATCTTATTAATCGGTTTGGCCCATTGAATCGCATATGTTCATGGTGTGATCTACAAATTTCACAATCTTTTCAGCTTTGCGTAGTTTAAAGTAAAACAATATTCTCACATCGGCATTTCGTTTCAAATTACGCTTAAAAACCACCGATGTGCTAACCGAATAGCTATTGGGTGGAAATTTCTTAAAGAACACTCTAGACGTTGTATGGGTGCACCGATTACCTGGCATATCAGATTATGAAGTTCTAAATTGAAGTTGGTTTTGGCGGCCTACAGAAATATAAATGGGTGAGTGGTAAAAATTAGTGAAATTTTCGTAGGTATTTTAAACTCACCTGTGTTGCCATGAAGTTACAAATGATGCTTGACAGGAAAACATATTTGGAATACATATCTACTTGCCTCCCCAAAAAACTGTTTTCCATATATTTTAGCTGTTTGTATGGGCAACGTATACTTTAATCATGGAATATGGAGTAATTTTCTCTTGATTCAGTTGAATGACTAGATTAACTGGAAATGATTATGGGCTCAATTATTTTTCGAGCAAAAAGATAAAGTAAAATAAGCTTTCGTTATGCGAAAGTTTAGGAAGTGCCAATATCGAGCTCCACTCTCTTTAAGACCCTAATTGTCATGGTGTGCAAATACAATACTGGGTTGCCCAAAAAGTAATTGCGGATTTTTCATATAGTCACAAATTCATAGTCATATAATCACGTTGACAAATTTTTTCACAGCTTGTGACACTGTAATTGCATTCTTTCTTCTGTCAATTATCAGATGTTACTTATAGCTTGCTTTAGAAAAAAAGTGCAAAAAAAGTATATTTGATTAAAGTTCATTCTAAGTTTTATTAAAAATGCATTTACTTTCTTTTAAAAAAATCCGCAATGACTTTTTGGGCAACCCAATATTTGGGGTTTGTTATGGGGGTTTGACGTCCCCTAGTCAGTCTGCTCCGAATATTGATATCAGATTCGTGGGCTACTCACCTTTCATTTGAACCCATATTTCCATAGCCGGCAAATATGTCCGGTTTGGCGGTTGTTTTGGAGAATGGGGCGGCCACTCAGTGACTTGGCCCCGAAAAATAACAGATTCATGTTCTACTCTAAAATTCCTCTTATTTGAGCCTCATATTGCAATGTTGCTGAGCATTGCAATGAAGCTTGAATAACTTCCAATTGGGTGGTGTCATGGGGGTGGGGTGGCCCCATAGACACTTTTTCCCCAATATTGATGTCAGATTCGTGCTTTACTCCAAAAGACCTTTCGTTTGATAAATAACTTTCAAATAACTTTCTATTGGGTGGTGTCATGGGGGTGGGGTGGCCCCATAGACACTTGTTTCCAAATATTGATGTCAGATTCGTGTTTTACTCCAAAAGACCTTTCGTTTGAGCTTTATATTGCTAAGGTCGTATTTTTTTCCTCTTCGGGGTTTGTTTTTTTAGTGAAGAGGTGGTCCCAAAAATACTTCGGTCCACATTTGGATATCAGATTCATAATCTACACTCAAATACCTTTATTTGAGCCCCATATTGCCATGGTCAGTTATTAAGTCCTGTTAGGGGGGTGTTTCGGGGAGGAGTAGACCCCTGGAAAACTTCGTTCCATATTTGGACATCATATTCGTATTCTACATGCAAACACCTTTCTAATCTAAATACCTTTCATTTGAGTCCCATATTGTCGTGATTGGTATATATAAAGGGTGATTTTTTTAAGAGCTATAGGAAAGTTTTCCACAAAAAAGACCCATAAAATTCAGAAAAATACATGAAGTCTTTAGTTGAATCGATATTACCATCCATATAAATAAATGTTTGAAGATTATTTCATTCAAATGTTGACCGTGACTGCGCCACAAATGGTCCATCCGCTTAGTCCAATTTTGGCATATTATTTCCAAAATTTCGTCCGGTATCTCACTAATGAGTGCTTTAATGTTGGCTTAAGGTTTGAAGATTATTTCATTTAAATGTTGACCGTGACTGCACCTCAAATGGTCCATCCGCTTAGTCCAATTTTTGCATACTCTTTCCAAAATTTCGGTCGGTATGTCACTAATGAGTGCTTTAATGTTGTCTTCCAATGCGTCAATTGAAGCGGGCTTGTCTGTGTAGACATGAGCTTTAACATAGCCCCAGAAAAAATAGTCTAAAGGCGATAAATCGCGCGATCTAGGCGGTCCCGAAGTGCGCTCACCATTCACAGTTACGTTACGATTCGCATCATCTTTGAAGAAGTACGGTCCAATGATGCCACCAGCCCATAAACCTAACAAAACTGTGACTTTTTCTACATGCATTGGTAGCTCTTGCAATGTTTCTGGCTGATGTTCACTCCAAAATTGACAATTCTAAAATTGTCCAAAATGAGATTCGTCGCTAAACACAATTTTGCGATAAAAAAGGGGATCTTCAGCCCACTTTCCAAAATACCGTTCACCAAAAACTCTGCGTTGCATTTTTCGGCTTCAAATTTTGCACCAGCTGTATGTTGAATAACTTTCACTTAAGTCCCATATTGTTGTGATTGGTCTATATGTAAAGAGTGATTTTTTAAGAGTTATAAGAAAGTTTTTCACAAAAATACCCATCAAATTCTGAAAAATTCATGAAATCTGTATTTGAATCGATAGTACCATCTATATAAATTTGGGCAAAAAAAGTTGGATATCATTCCTCTATAGCGCTCACCATTCACAGTTACGTTACAACTCGCATCATCTTTAAAGAAGTACGGTCCAATGATGCCACCAGCCCATAAACCTTACAAAACTGTGACTTTTTCCGGATGCATTGGTAGCTCTTGCAATGCTTCTGGCTGATGTTCACTCCAAAATTAACAACTCTGGTTATTTACGTACCCATTGAGCCAAAAATGAGCTTAGTCTCTAAACAAAATTTTGCGATAAAAAGAGGATCTTCGGCCAACTTTCCAAAAGCCCGTTCGCCAAAAACTCTGCGTCGTAGTGTTCGCCTTCAAGTCTTGCACCAGCTGTATGTTGAAAGACTTCACACAAAATTCTCCACGTTGTTGAGTAACAGAGGCCCAGTTGCTGCGAACGGCCACAAATCGATAATTGATGGTCATTAACAGTGGCCGATACAGCTGCGATATTTTCTTCAGTTCGCACTCTACGTAAGCCTGTTGGTGGTTTAATGTCCAACAACGTAAATTTGGTGAGAAATTTAGTCACACTAGCCCGAATAGCTGCTTCAGTGGGTCGATTAAACTGACCATAAAATGGAAGAAGCTCGCGATGAACTTTCTTAACGAAGCACGCATTTTGATAATAAAATTCAATAATTAGCAAGCGTTGTTCGTTTATAAGACGATTCATGGTTTAATTATAAACGAAACTGAAGATGTTTGACTGTTTAAACCAGTGTTGCCAAAAAGATAATAGCTAAAAAATTCACCCTTTATATATTAGGTAGATTTTGGGGGTGTGGCGGCCTCGCTATGTACGCCATCCGAAATTTGGATCCGAAATTTTTGTTTTCTAAATGACTGTAAGAGAGCACACAAAATTTCGCTCAAATCGCACCAACTCCGAGTTCTGGCACTTCTGAATATTAAAGTAAAGGGGATGGGTTCGGTGCATCGCATAGTTTAAGCTTAACGTCCAAGAACTCAACCACCTTTTCGCCTTTGGGAGGTTTGGTCATTATGACTGATCGACTATTTTGAGGTGAGGTGGTCCGCTAGATATAAGAGCAGAATAAAGATATCAGATTCACAGTCCACAATCTTATACCATATTGTCATGATTGGTGTATACAACCGTTTGGCGGAAGGCGTCTATATGAGGGTTGTGCGTCACACCCCATCTGCCGCTTGAGCACAAATTTAAATGACGCACTCTACACAAAAATATCTATCACTTGATCCCCCATTCTTTTAATCAGCCAAATAACCTATTGGAGGCGATTTTTGGAGGTCAAGCACCACCTAGATTCTTGGACACATAGTTTAATGCCATATTCGTAATCTGCTCTCAAATGGCTTTTATTTGGGATATGATCAAGTAAAATTCCCATTTGAGGGGCTTGTCGAGGGTGGGGGGAGGGTTCGCCCCCTTCCAATACCAACCAATTTAACGATGTCCGTGTGTCTGTCTGTCCGTCTATTGTAATCACTCTACAGATATTGATTGAGATATTGAGCTAAAATTCGGCACAGATGCGTCTTTTTAATACACGCTGGTTAAGTTCTTGAACTGGCCAAATCGGACCATATTTGGATATAGCTGCTATATAGACCGATCTGCCGATAAGGGGGTCTAATGCCCATAAATGCATTATTTTTTATCTAATTTCGCTGAAATTTGAAAGAGCGAGTAGTTTAAGGCTTCCCGACATCTGACCCAAATATGGTCCATATCGGACTATATCTAGATATAGCTGCCATATAGACCGATCTCCCGATAAAGGGTCTGAAGCCCATAAAAGCTTTATTTTTTAACCGATTTCGCTGAAATTTGAAACAGAGGGTTATCTTAAGTCTCCTGATATCCGACCTAAATGTGGATCAAATCGGACTATATTTAGATATAGCTGCCATATAGATCTATCTGCCGATAAACGGTCTGAAGCCCATAAAAACTTTATTTTTTAACCGGTTTCGCTTAAATTTGAATCAGATGGTTATCTTAAGTCTCCTGATATCCGACCTAAATATGGATCAAATCGGAATATATTTAGATATAGCTGCCATATAGACCTATCTGCCGATAAAGGGTCTAAAGCCCATAAAATCATTTTTTTTAACCGATTTTGCTGAATTTTTAAACATTGAGTAGTTTTATGCCTCCCAGCATATGACCCAAATATGGTTTAGATCGGCCATATAGACCGATCTGCTGATAAAAGGTCTGAAGCCTTTTAAAACCTTATTTATTACCCGAATTTGCTGAAATTTGAAACAGTGAGTTGTATGAGCCTCCCAATATCCGAGCCTAATATGGTTGAGGTCGGACTATATTTAGATATAGCTGCCATATAGACCGATCTGCCGATAAAGGGCTGAAGCCCATTATAGCTTTATTTTTTCCCGATTTCGCTGAAATTTGAAACAGTGGGTAATTTTAGGTCTCTCGACATCCGTCTCAAATATGGTTCGGATCGGACTATATTTAGATATAGCTGCCATACAGACCGATCTCCCGATTATGGGTCTGAAGCTCATAAAAGCTTTATTTTTTAACCGATTTCGCTAAAATTATAAACAGTGAGTAGTTCTAGACCTCTCGACAAAGGACCCAAACATGGTTCAGATCGGACTATATTTAGATATAGCTGCCATATAGACCGATCTGCCGATAAAGGGTCTGAAATCCATTAAAGCTTTATTTTTATCCGATTTCGCTGAAATTTGAAACAGTGGGTAGTTTTAGGTCTCTCGACATCCGTCTCAAATATGGTTCGGATCAGTATATTATTAGATATAGCTGCCATACAGACTGATCTCCTGATAAAGGGTATGAACCCCATAACCGTTTTCGGTTAAATGTGCCGAATTTGGGTGCATAAGTTATCCAATTTTTTCCGGATTGAGACGAAAGAAGGTTAACATAGATACCCGAGGTGATGGGTATCTAAAGTTCATCCCAGCCGAACTTAATGCCTTTTTACTTCTTTTGATTGGGGATATCCCAAAACCACTTTGGACCAAATTCTTATACCAGTTTCGTACTCTACTTCCAATTACCTTTCATTTGAGACCCATATTGCCCCATTTGGTAAATATGTCATTTTGGGGGGTGGCCCGCCCCACCCCGCGCTTGGTGTAAAATTTTTATATCGAATGCTACTCTACTCTTTAATACCTTTCATTGGATACCCATATTGTCCCAATCGGTAAACATGTCCGTTTGGAGGGGTTTTTGGGTGAGGGGAAGTCCCCTTAGCTTATTTGACCCCAAAGTTTTATACCAATTTTGTGTTTCTGGGTTACCATAAGGCGGAATACAAAATTTTGCTTAAATAGAATGTTTTTTTGGGGGTGGCCCGCCCCACTCCACACTTGGTGTCAAATTTTAATATCAAGTGCTACTCTACTCTTGAATACCTTTCATTTGATACCCATATTGTCCCAATCGTCAAACATGTCCGTTCAGGTGGGTTTTGGGATAGGGCGTCCCCCCAGGTTATTTGACCCAAAAGTTTTATACGAATTTTGTGTTTCTGGGTCACACTAAGACGGCTTACAAAATTTTGCTTAAATGAGTGCATCGTTCTTTGAGATTTAGAGTTTTCGAAAATTGTGGTAAGGGGGAAGGTCCGCCCCCCCTTCGGATATCAAAAAATTTAGTACCCTTTTTTCAATTTCCAGACAAACAAACAAAACGCAACAATTTAATTTTTGTGTATTAGAATATGAGGTTGCATACCTTATTTATTTAGTTTAGCAAAATTTTACTTATTTTCAGTTCTTTGCAACAGTGGACCCCTGCAGCAAAACTGTTCCTATTTCTCTTTTATTTTCATAATAGATAATAGTAGAATTAAAGTTTATTAAAGGCAAAAATGGAGGGACGATAGTTTCACTAATTATCAAATCGGTCATGTTGTATAAGAAATTCTAAAAAAAATTGTGCTTCTTATTCCCAT
This sequence comes from Stomoxys calcitrans, assembly GCF_963082655.1. Classification (NCBI taxonomy): domain Eukaryota; kingdom Metazoa; phylum Arthropoda; class Insecta; order Diptera; family Muscidae; genus Stomoxys; species Stomoxys calcitrans. The sequence continues at coordinate 8,112,499 of NC_081556.1, forward strand.
GAGGTCCTATAAGGTTTCCAAATCTTACCCCCTTTACAGGACAGCAGCGGGGAAAGTTACTAGTTCGATAGGCTTCATTGATTATCTCCCTCATGCGGGGCACCAAATCCGCCTGTTTCAGTGCATCGCATAATCTAAGCTTGATATCCAAGAACTTGACCACCTTTTCGCCTTTGGGAGGTATGAATTCGAACACAACACGTATCTCAGAATTGCGATTCAATTGACGATGGAACATCATCAAAGCGGTAAAAGCAAATTTATTAGTGGCTATTTTACGCATAAAACAATCGAATCTTGCCATGGGAACACTAATAATGCTGCATTTTAGATTTTGAAATTCCAAAAGGAAGTTGGATTTTGCAGCCTACGGAAACGGAAATGAAAAATTTATTTCAACTATGCAATTTTCATAGTTTTCTTTTATAGCCAAACACACTCGCTCACCTGAACTGTAATTAAACAATTCATTGCCAATAATAGTAGGGTAATTTTCAGCAACATTTTCCTGTGTTATTTTTCTAGCTCAATGACAGCGTAAAGCTTTTGTTTTACTACTATTGCTAGTTGATAATTATTCTTTGCTCTACAGAGCTACAGCTTGTTGTTGTTTGTGACATTGATGGGGTTTTAAATATCATACCTTTTGATGGGATTTTTTTTTGTTATAATATGTAATAATTTGCGAATATAGCAGATCAGTAAAAATGATTAAATTTATATACAAAAAACAATATTCCTTGGTAATTTTAATCCATTGAATTGCGCCTTTAATAAATGTAAAAAAAAAACAAGAAGCAAAATTGGGAGATAGGTTTATACGGGAGCTGTATCAAGCTATTGATCGATTCAGACTATACTAGACATGTACGTTGAAGGTCATGAGAGAAGCTATTGTACAAAATTTCAGCCAAATCGGATGAGAATTGCGCCCTCTAGAGGTTCAAGAAGTCAAGATTCAAGATCGGTTTCAATGGCAGCTATATCAGGTTCTATACCGATTTACTCCATACTTGGCACAGTTATTGGAGGTCACAACAAAACATCTCATGCAAAATTTCAGCCCAATCGGATGAGAATTGCGTGCTCTATTGGCTCAAAAATCAAGACCCCAGATCGATTTATATGGCAGCTATATCAAAACATAGACCGATGTAAACCATACTTAGCGCAGTTGTTGAAAGTGCTATCAAAACACTTCGTGCAATATTTCAGCCAAATCAGACGAGAATTACGCCCTCTAGAGGCTCAAGAAGTCAAGACCCAAGATCGGTTTATATGGCAGCTATATCAAAACATGGACCAATGTAAACCATACTTAGCGCAGTTGTTGAAAGTGACGCCAAAACACTACGTGCAAAATATCAGTTAAATCAGATGAGAATTGCGCCCTCTAGAGGCTCAAGAAGTCAAGACCCTACATCGGTTTATATGGCAGCTATATCAAAACATGGAACGATGTAAACCATACTTAGCGTAGTAGTTGGAAGTGACACCAAAACACTTCGTGCAAAATTTCATTTAAATCGGACGAGAATTGCGCCCTCTAGAGGCTCAAGAAGTCAAGACCCAAGATCGGTTTATATGGCAGCTATATCAAAACATGGACCGATGTAAACCATACTTAGCGTAGTTGTTGGAAGTGACACCAAAACACTTCGTGCAAAATTTCAGTTAAATCTGGCAAGAATTGCGCCCTCTAGAGGCTCAAGAAGTCAAGACCCCAGATCGGTTTATATGGCAGCTATATCAAAACATGGACCGATGTAAACCATACTTAGCGTAGTTGTTGGAAGTGACACCAAAACACTACGTGCAAAATTTCTGTCATATCGGACGAGAATTGCGCCCTCTAGAGGCTCAAGAAGTCAAGACCCAAGATCGGTTTATATGGCAGCTATATCAAAACATGGACCAATGTAAACCATACTTAGCGTAGTTGTTAGAAGTGCTACCAAAATACTACGTGCAAAATTTCAGTCAAATTGAACGAGAATTGCGCCCTCTAGAGGCTCAAGAAGTCAAGACCCCAGATCGGTTTATATGGCAGCTATATCAAAACATGGACCGATGTAAACCATACTTAGCGTAGTGGTTAGAAGTGCTACCAAAATACTACGTGCAAAATTTCAGTCAAATCGGACGAGAATTGCGCCCTCTAGAGGCTCAAGAAGTCAAGACCCCAGATCGGTTTATATGGCAGCTATATCAAAACATGGACCGATGTAAACCATACTTAGCGTAGTTGTTGGAAGTGACACCAAAACACTTCGTGCAAAATTTCAATAAAATCGGCCGAGAATTGCGCCCTCTAGAGGCTCAAGAAGTCAAGACCCAAGATCGGTTTATATGGCAGCTATATCAAAACAATGACCGATTTTAACCATACTTAACACAGTTATTGGAAGTCATAATAAAACCCCACGTGCAAAATTTCTGTCAAATCGGACGAGAATTGCGCCCTCTAGAGGCTCAAGAAGTCAAGACCCAAGATCGGTTTATATGGCAGCTATATCAAAACATGGACCGATGTAAACCATACTTAGCGCAGTTATTGGAAGTGATACCAGAACACAGCGTGCGAAATTTCAGTCAAATTGAACGAGAATTGCGCCCTCTATTGGCTCAAGAAGTCAAGACCCAAGATCGGTTTATATGGCAGCTATATCAAAACATGCACCGATTTAAACCATAGTTGTTAGAAGTGCTACCAAAACACTGGATGCAAAATTTCAATAAAATCGGACGAGAATTGCGCCCTCTAGAGGCTCAAGAAGTCAAGACCCAAGATCGGTTTATATGGCAGCTATTTCAAAACATGATCCGATTTGGCCCATTTACAATCCCAACCGACCTACACTAACAAGAAGTATTTGTGCAAAATTTCAAGCGGCTAGCTTTAGTCCTTCGATAGTTAGCATGGTTTCGGCAGACAGACGGACGGACAAACGGACAGACAGACGAACAGACATGGCTAGATCGACTTAAAATGACATGACGACAAAGAATACATATATTTTATGGGGTCTTAGACGCATATTTCGAGGTGTTACAAACAGAATGACGAAATTAGTATACCCCCTTCCTATGGTGGAGGGTATAACAAAGAAGTTCATATTTTGGGGCACACTTTTCTTTGATGAACTTGAAAATTTATTAAAAACCCTTTAATAGCTGTAGACATCTAGAAATTTTTACAATTGATTTCATTAAAACTCATTTAAGGAAATTCTAACCATTATCCGATTGCCATTGCGCTTTTCTTTATATTGGCTACAGTTGCTCCCTTCACAGTTATTTGGTTTATTAACTTTTGTTTTTCATAAAATTTTACTGTAAAATTGAAACTCCCCAAGGGGCTATAGGCTGGCAAAAGCGATGTATCGGCGGTATAGTTTGTTAGGCTATATAAAAACTTCTGCAATACAAAGAAAAATCCTGAAGTTTCTCTCTATTGCCAAGTTATTTTCCATCATTGTTGACTTACCCCTCGAACTGGACACGAATAGGGCACATTGCTTGTTCTGCGCATCTCATCTATCAGTGCTCGCAGCATTGGTATTGTAATCGCTGTTCCTAAGACATCACATAGGTTAAGTTTTACATGTAGTATTTTCACCAGCTTTGTCCCTTTTTGTGGCAGAACCGAGGCAACTGCCTCGACCTCGGTATACTTGTCCAAATTATGATCCAATTCAAATTTCAAATTGACAAAGTGGCGACCCGCAGTTACAGTTGCCAAAGTGCATTCTAGTTTCCGCACTGTTTTCGAATATTTGGTACAATTCATATCATATAGTTCCAATTTAAAAGAACGCTTAGCAGGCTATTGAAGACCGCAATGAGTAGGTGATGAATTTTTTTTACAAATTTCCAACTCACCTCTATGCCCTTTAAAGTAGAGAGTAAAACAATTAAATTGATAATAATTTTCAGCAACATTTTCCTAGAACTTTATTATATGAAATATTTTTAAACTTCATGGGGCCAATTTGGTGTTATATGATCTGACATATATAGAGCAAACATAAACTGTGGCCATTTTAAATCTGATGGGAAATTTCAATGAAACGTAAAAAAACAAATTTTCAATAATAATCCTACCATGAGCATTTAACATTGATATTCATAACAAACCATATTGGATTAACCTAAACACTATGCATTATTAATTTTATACCCACCACCATATGATGGGGGCATAGTAATCTCGTCATTCCGTTTGTTACACCTCGAAATATTGACCTAGGACCCCACAAAGTATATATACTCTGGATCGTCTCGACATTCTGATTCGATCTAGCCTTGTTCATTCGTCTGTCGAAATCACGATAGAGGTCGAACGCGTAAAGCTAGCCGCTTGAAATTTTGCGCAGATACTTAATATTGATGTAGGTCATTGGGAATTGCAAATTGGCCATATCGGTTCAGACTAAGATATAGCTCCCATATAAAGCGATGAGGTTATGGACCAAAAACCTGATATAGCTCGATTTGAATTCTTGAGCCCTTACAAGCCGCAATTTTTGTCCGATTTGATTGAAATTTTGAAAAAAAAAAACATTCTGTTGTGGCTTTCATTTTAGGTTCTCATTTCTTTGAGAACCTGTCTGAATTAGCGAATGTGAACATTCTTTTTTAGAGCTATCTGGATGTTCCTGTGGTATCCCAATGGACAAAAACGTCTAAGTGAGGCTGATGGCAGACCGCTACTTAAACCTAACCTTATCTAACCATGCCTCCTTCGAGAGTGTCTTGGGGATTTTTGAAACCCAGCAATGGTTCTGATGGGGTTAAACTTGGCAAAATCCGGGCTTCCTTCTTTACAAATGTGGCCACAAATGTCCCCACGGTGTCACGTGGGTAACTATCTCTCACATCTTCAGAGCCAAAATGTACCACCAATTCGCCTTTAGAACGATAAAAAGACGTATTGGGGCATCGGGATAATAGCCCATCAAATGGAAAACTTGAAAATATTACTTTTAAAAACGGATTGCCCCTATATTAACAGCCCCTTCAAATGTTTTAATGCCTAAGGTGGTCTCAATCTCACGATTCTTGCGATATCAATTGCCGCACAGCATCAATGTTTTGTGTGACAACAACTGTTTTTGGACGACCTTCACGAAATTCGTCTTGGAGTGAACTACGACCTCGGTTAAATTCACCATACCATTGATAAACACTGGTCCTTGATGGAGCTTCATCGCCAAAAATTGAATTAAGTTCATCGATGCCCTCTTGTTTAGATAATCCACGTCGAAAGTTGTAAAAAATAATCGCACGAAAATGTTGACGATTTAATTCCATTTTTTGGGATTTTTGAGATGAATCTTTTAAGTTACTGTAAACAACACAAATAGCGCTCGTATGTCAAAACTGTTTTGATTACGTGTAACCTCAAAAATGTCAAGCTTTACGATAGAGCTGTCAGTTGGCAGATTGCAACACAAGGGTTGTCCAATCCCAAAATATAAAAGGCAACCCTCGTATCGCTATCTTGCATTACCATGATCTAGAATCATGCTCTTTCATTTAGTTTATGCATGTGCTATAACATACATAATTGACAAAACAAATTATGAGCACTTTTTGAGTGTTTTTTTCCAGGGAATGCCGTGTATGCCAAAATTGTATTGATTTAAAAAATTAACTCCAAACCTTTTGTGATTTTGGTCAAATATCTTTTACCTATAAAGAATAAAAAAATCATGTATTTTATAGTTGAATGATTTTATTTGGTGATATTGTTACAGGACATATATACACAGAAATTTTTAAAGAAGTTTATGAAAGAATTTTACTCTCCCCAGTATCCTTGTCACGGTATATTGGGAACCGTTGCTCCTTCTATAGTAATTTGGTTCAATAAATTCTGGTTTTCATAAAATTTTACAGTAAAATTAAATTTTCCAATGGGAGTGTAGGCTGGCAAAAGTGTGCTATCGAATGTATAATTCGTTATGGTATATAAGAAATTCTGCAAAGTAAAAAATGAGGAAAAACAAAAAATTACTCTATTGTGGTTGAGTTTAATGTCCTATTGGCTTACGGCCCGAACTGGACACGAATAGGGCACATTTCCCGTCCTTCGCATCTCATCCATCAATGCTCGAACCGTGGGCATAATCATCGCTGTGCTTAAGGCATCACATAAATTGATTTTTAAATCAAGACCCTTCACTGCCTTTTTGCCCTTTCGAGGAATGAAATAGGCCAGGGCTTCCACTTGGGTATTCTTATCCAAATCATGTTCCAATTCAAATTGCATATTGCCTGTGTAGCGACTAAGGGCTGCTGAAGTCAAAGCGCAATTAAATTTTCGCACAGTGCTCGAATATTTGGTACAGCTCACGTTAAACAATTGGAATTGAAAGGATCGCTTAACAGCCTTGAGAAATAATTAATTGAGAGACATTTTTTTTTCAATATGAACAACTCACCCCTATGCCCATCAAAGTGTAGCATAAAGCGATTAAATTGATGATATTTTTCTGCAACATTTTCACTGAAAGGTTCTTTGTTGAATATTCAAAAATCGCCTTTAAAAAAAATCGATTATCACTTTTCTGTCATGCTCCAACAGAGTAATGCAAATTTAATGGAGGCTGTAGGAGTATCATTACTTTTTTTTTTAAAAAAAAAAAGAACAACAAAATGAATGGGGTCATCATTTACTGCGTCTATTTTAAATTTTGTTCGGAAATGTCATTGAAACGAAAATTAATTTGGCTTTTCCTTTATTCCCATAGATTTTTTAATGTTCTCCATTAACAAGCAACATGAATTTTAATGAGTGAGTGATACCGACTTGTCCCAGAATGGGTAGAAAAATCCGAGTAAAAGCGTGCTAAGTTCGGCCGGGCCGAATCTTGTATATAACCTCCACCATGGATCGCATTTGTCGAGTTCTTTTCCCGGCACCTCTTCTTAAGCAAAAAAGGATATAAGAAAAGATTTGCTCTGCTATTAGAGCGATATCAAGATATGGTCCAGTTTGGACCACAATTAATTTACATGTTGGAGACCTGTGTAAAATGTCAGCCAATTCGAATAGGAATTGCGCCTTTTGGGGGCTCAAGAAGTAAAATAGAGAGATCGATTTATATGGGAGCTGTATCGGGCTATAGACCGATTCAGGCCATAATAAACACGTATGTTGATGGTCATGAGAGAATCCGTTGTACAAAATTTCAGGCAAATCGGATAATAATTGCGATCTCTAGAGGCTCAAGAAGTCAAGATCCCAGATCGGTTTATATGGCAGCTATATCAGGCTATGAAACGATTTGAACCATACTTGGCACAGTTGTTGGATATCATAACAAAACACGTCGTGCAAATTTTCATTTCAATCGGATAAGAATTGCGCACTCTAGATACTGAAGAAATCAAGACCCAAGTTCGGTTTATATGGCAGCTATATCAGGTTATTCACCGATTTGAACCATACTTAGCACCGTTGTTGGATATCATAACAAAACACGTCGGGCAAGTTTTTATTCCAATCGGATAAGAATAGCGCACTCTAAAGGCTCAAGAAGTCAAGACCCAAGATGGGTGTATATGGCAGCTATATCAAAACATGGACCGATATGGCCCATTTACAATACCAACCGACCTACACTAATAAGAAGTATTTGTGCAAAATTTCAAGCGGCAAGCTTTACTCCTTCGGAAGTTAGCGTGCTTTCGACAGATACACCGACGGACAGACGGACGGACAGACGGACGGACATGGCTAGATCGACATAAAATGTCACGACGAACATATATATATATATATATATATATAAATATATATATATATATATATATATATATATATATATATATATATATATATATATATATATATATATATATGTATATATATATATATATATATATATATATATATATATATATATATATATATATATATATATATATATATATATATATATATATATATATATATATATATGACGAAATTAGTATACCCCCCAGCCTATAGTGGAGGGTATAAAAAAGGATAATGGATAAGAATTTCCATGCTATTTGAGCTCGGTATATCAGGTTATGAATCCATTCGGACCATACTTAGTTTGGATGTTGGAGACCATAGTAGAAGTCATTGTACAAAATTTCAACCGAATAGGAGAATAATTGCGCCATATAGGGGCTCAAGAATTAAGATCCGGAGATCGGTTCATATGGGTGCTAACATTTGAATATCAGATTCGTATTCTACTCGCATATACCTTTCATTTGAGTCCCATATAGGCTAGGTCAGTAAATATGACCGATTTAGGGGTCTTTTGGGGGTTGGGGTGGTCCCCCTAATATGTGGTCCGACAATTGGATATCAGATACGTTTTCTAACTGTAAATACCTTTCATTTGAGTCCCATTTGTCGTGATTGGTCTAAATATATATTTGGTGGGTTTTAGGGTGGGGCGTCCCCCCTCCTAGGTACCCCATCCGAAATTTGGATACCAAATTTTTATTTTTAGGGTACTATATGAGAGCACACAAAATTTCGCTTAAATCGCACCACCCATCATCGATATCTAGGGTTTCTGAAAATAAGGGTAAGGGGGAGGGTCCGTCCCCCCTTCAGCTATCAAAAAATGTAGTACCCTATTTTTACCATGGAATCATTATGCACCATCTGTGAACATTTCAAGAAAATAGGTTCAGTCGTTTTTGAGTCCAGAAGGAACACACAAACAAACAAACACAAATTGATTTTTATATTTTGTATAAGATGATGGGGTCCTAGACCAATATTTCCATGTCTTTCAAACATTATGACGGAGTTAGTATACCACCATCCTATGGTGTATGGCTTAAAAGTCATTTGAAATGTCACTATTGCGCCGTGTAGTAAATTATTGCACAATTTTTGGCAAATTTTTGTGCAAATTATACAAAATGATGCAGATAAGGTGAAAAAAATTTGTTTTTGAAAAATTTTCCCAGAACAAACTAATGTTTTTAGGTTAGCAATAAAATAAAACCCTAAAACCCTTTTTTTCCAATAACTGAATACAGCATATAAAAGTTTTAAAGGTCAATTGAACTTTTTTGGTCATTAATATTTTTATAACCCACCCCACCTCTGTGGTATGGGCTATTATAACTTCGTGCATTTCTTTGCAATGCTAAGAAGGAAAAGAGCTTGACCCATTAATAAGCATACCGATCGGCTAAAAATCACTTCCTGATTCGATTTACATAAATTTACTATTTCCGTCTGTCTGTCCATGCATTCTTAAGCCACAAGCCGCATTTTTGTCCGACTGTCGTAAAGTTTTGCACAATTCGCTTTTTTTTGGTCCATGAACGAACGCTATTGATTTTGAAAGCACCGGTCCAGATTAAGATATACCTCCCATATATATCCTTAGACGATTTGGCCTGTCTTTGTTTTTCATCAAAATCGGATCAGATTTAGACACAGCTCCCATATATATTTTCATCCAGTATGGAATTTTGAGATAGTTGTAGCCGCAAGTTTGGT